>NC_052326.1:56720138-56825432 GCF_016432855.1 Salvelinus namaycush | reverse complement strand
CACCCCCATCCCTCTATAAGTTCCTCAGACTTATTTGTTTTTAGCCCAGTCTACGGGCTACCGTTCAGCTCCAGGGAGATTTGATCAGTCTACGGGCTACCGTTAGCTCTGGGGGATTTTAGCCCAGTCTACGAGCTACCGTTCAGCTCCAGGGGATTTTAGCCCAGTCTACGAGCTACGTTCAGCCTCAGGGGGATTTTTAGCCCAGTCTACGGGCTACCGTTAGCTCCTGGGGGATTTTAGCCCAGTCTACGGGCTACGTTAGCTCCTGGGGGATTTTAGCCCAGTCTACGGGCTACTGTTTAGCTCCAGGGGATTTTAGCCCAGTCTACCGTTCAGCTCCAGGGGATTTTAGCCAGTCTACGGGGTACCGTTTAGCTCATGGGGATTTAGCCCAGTTAGGGCTACCGTTTCAAGCTCCTGGGGGATTTGTAGCCCAGTTACGGGCTAACCGTTTTAGCTCCTGGGGATTTTAGCCCAGTCTACGAGCTACTGTTCAGCTCTGGGGGATTTTAGCCCAGTCACCGTTCAGCTCCAGGGGATTTTAGCCCAGTCTACGGGCTACCGTTCAGCTCCTGGGGATTTTAGCCCAGTCTACGAGCTATCGTTCAGCTCCCCGGGGATTTTAGCCCAGTCTACCGTTTAGCTCCGGGGATTTTAGCCAGTCTATGGGTTACCGTTCAGCTCCTGGGGGATTTTAGCCCAGTCTTAGGGCTAACCGTTCAGCTCCTGGGGATTTTAGCCCAGTCTACGAGCTACCGTTCAGCTCCAGGGGATTTTAGCCAGTCTACGAGCTACTGTCAGCCTGGGGATTTAGCCCAGTTACGGGCTACCGTTTCAGCTCCTGGGGGATTTTAGCCCAGGTCTACGGGCTACCGTTTAGCTCCTGGGGATTTTAGCCCAGTCTACGGAGCTACTGTTAGCTCCTGGGGGATTTTAGGCCCAGTCTACAGGCTTACCGTAGCTCCCGGGATTTTAGCCCAGTCTACCGTTTAGCTCCTGGGGGATTTTAGCCCAGTCTACGGGTTACCGTTCAGCTCCTGGGGATTTTAGCCCAGTCTATGGGCTACGTTCAGCTCCTGGGGGATTTAGCCCAGTCTACGAGCTACCTGTTCAGGCTCAGGGGATTTTAGCCCAGTCTACGGGCTAACGTTCAGCTCACTGGGGGATTTTAGCCCAGTCTACGGGTACCGTTCAGCTCCAGGGATTTTAGCCACAGTTACAGTTTAGCTCCAGGGGATTTTAGCCCCAGTTACAGGCTACCGTTCAGCTCCCGGGGATTTAGCCAGTCTACAGTTTAGCTCCAGGGGATTTTAGCCAGTCTACGTTCAGCTCCCGGGGATTTTAGCCCAGTGCTACGTTTAGCTCCAGGGGATTTTAGCCCAGTCTACGTGGTTACCGTTACAGCTCTGGGATTTTAGCCCAGTCTACGGAGTTACGTTCAGCTCCCGGGGATTTTAGCCCAGTCTACCGTTCAGCTCCAGGGATTTTAGCCCAGTCTACGGGCTGTTCAGCTCCTGGGGGATTTTAGCCCAGTCTACGGGCCTACCGTTCAGCTCCAGGGGATTTTAGCCCAGTCTACGGGCTACTGTTCAGCTCCTGGGGATTTTAGCCCAGTCTACGAGCTACCGTTCAGCTCCGGGGATTTTAGCCAGTCCTACGACTACCGTTCAGCTCCGGGGATTTAGCCCAGTCTACGGGCTTACCTGTTCAGCTTCCAGGGGGATTTTAGCCAGTCTACGGGGTACCGTTCAGCTCTGGGATTTTAGCCCAGTCTACGAGCTACGTTCAGCTCCCGGGGATTTTAGCCCAGTCTACGTTCAGCTCCATGGGGATTTTAGCCCAGTTCTACCGTTCAGCCTCCCGGGGATTTTAGCCCAGTCTTACGTTCAGCTCCCGGGGATTTTAGCCCAGTCTACCGTTAGCTCCGGGGATTTTAGCCCCAGTCTACGGGCTACCGTTTAGCTCCAGGGGATTTTAGCCCATCTACGGCTACTGTTCAGCTCCAGGGGATTTTAGCCCAGTCTACGGGCTACCGTTTAGCTCCAGGGGATTTTAGCCCAGTCTACCGTTCAGCTCCAGGGGGATTTTAGTCCAGTCTACGTTCAGCTTCCGGAGGATTTTAGCCCAGTCTACCGTTCAGCTCCGGGGATTTTAGCCAGTCTACGTGTTCAGCTCTAGGGGATTTAGCCCAGTCTATACAGGCTACCGTTCAGCTCCAGGGATTTTAGCCCAGTCTACAGGGCTACTGTTCAGCTCATGGGGGTTTTAGCCCAGTCTACGGGCTACTGTTCAGCTCCTGGGGATTTTATTCCAGGTCTACGAGCTACTGTTCAGCTCCTGGGGGGATTTTAGCCCAGTCTACGGGCTACGTTCAGCTCCAGGGGATTTAGCCCAGTCTACGGGCTACTGTTCAGCTCCTGGGGGATTTAGCCCAGTCTACGGGCTTCCGTTCAGCCCGCAGGGATTTATTCCAGTCTACAGGCTACCGTTGAGTCCAGGGGATTTTAGCCCAGTCTACGGGCTACCGTTGAGCTCCTGGGGGATTTTAGCCCCAGTCTACGGGCTACCGTTCAGCTCCTGGCGATTTTAGCCAGTCCTACGGGCTACCGTTCAGCTCCCGGGGTTTGTAGCCCCAGTCGACGTTTTGAAGAGACTGCCAGGTAGAGAGAGAGGAGAGGTCTGGAGATACTGACTGTTTTGAAGAGACTGCCAGGTAGAGAGAGAGGAGAGGTCTGGAGATACTGACTGTTTGAAGAGACTGCCAGCTAGAGAGAGAGGAGAGGTCTGGAGATACTGACTGTTTGAAGTGACTGCCAGACAGAGAGAGAGGTCTGGAGATACTGACTGTTTGAAGAGACTGCCAGACAGAGAGAGAGGAGAGGTCTGGAGATACTGACTGTTTGAAGAGACTGCCAGCTAGAGAGAGAGGAGAGGTCTGGAGATACTGACTGTTTGAAGAGACTGCCAGACAGAGAGAGAGGAGAGGTCTGGAGATACTGACTGTTTGAAGAGACTGCTAGCTAGAGAGAGAGAGGTCTGGAGATACTGACTGTTTGAAGAGACTGTCAGACAGAGAGAGAGGAGAGGTCTGGAGATACTGACTGTTTGAAGAGACTGCTAGCTAGAGAGAGAGAGGTCTGGAGATACTGACTGTTTGAAGAGACTGTCAGACAGAGAGAGAGGAGAGGTCTGGAGATACTGACTGTTTTGAAGAGACTGCCAGACAGAGAGAGAGGAGAGGTCTGGAGATACTGACTGTTTGAAGAGACTGCCAGACAGAGAGAGAGGAGAGGTCTGGAGATACTGACTGTTTGAAGAGACTGCCAGACAGAGAGAGAGGAGAGGTCTGGAGATACTGACTGTTTGAAGAGACTGCCAGACAGAGAGAGAGGAGAGGTCTGGAGATACTGACTGTTTGAAGAGACTGCCAGCTAGAGAGAGGAGAGGTCTGGAGATACTGACTGTTAGAAGAGACTGCCAGACAGAGAGAGAGGAGAGGTCTGGAGATACTGACTGTTTGAAGAGACTGCCAGCTAGAGAGAGGAGAGGTCTGGAGATACTGACTGTTTGAAGAGACTGCCAGACAGAGAGAGAGAGGAGAGGTCTGGAGATACTGACTGTTTGAAGAGACTGCCAGCTAGAGAGAGAGGAGAGGTCTGGAGATACTGACTGTTTGAAGAGACTGCCAGACAGAGAGAGAGGAGAGGTCTGGAGATACTGACTGTTTGAAGAGACTGCCAGCTAGAGAGAGAGGAGAGGTCTGGAGATACTGACTGTTTGAAGAGACTGCCAGACAGAGAGAGAGGAGAGGTCTGGAGATACTGACTGTTTGAAGAGACTGCCAGACAGAGAGAGAGGAGAGGTCTGGAGATACTGACTGTTTGAAGAGACTGCCAGACAGAGAGAGAGGAGAGGTCTGGAGATACTGACTGTTTTGAAGAGACCGCCAGGTAGAGAGAGAGGAGAGGTCTGGAGATACTGACTGTTTGAAGAGACTGCCAGACAGAGAGAGAGGAGAGGTCTGGAGATACTGACTGTTTGAAGAGACTGCCAGACAGAGAGAGAGGAGAGGTCTGGAGATACTGACTGTTTGAAGAGACTGCCAGCTAGAGAGAGGAGAGGTCTGGAGATACTAACTGTTTGAAGAGACTGCCAGACAGAGAAAGAGGAGAGGTCTGGAGATACTGACTGTTTGAAGAGACTGCCAGACAGAGAGAGAGGAGAGGTCTGGAGATACTGACTGTTTGAAGAGACTGCCAGACAGAGAGAGAGGAGAGGTCTGGAGATATTGACTGTTTGAAGAGACTGCCAGACAGAGAGAGAGATTGTTTTGAAATTTCTGTATGTGTAACGTTTACTGTTCATTTTTATTGTTTACTTCACTTTTGTATATTATCTACCTCACTTGCTTTGGCAATGTTAACCCATGTTTCCCATGCCAATAAAGCCCCTTGAATTGAGAGAGGAGAGGTCTGGAGATACTGGCTACCTATGTATGTCTAGTGTACCATTGACATGGACCATTCCGGTAACTATTCACATAATTACATGTCAATAAATGTGATTGACAAGCAGCTAAAAAAAAGTATTGACAGCCTGTGTTCATTCACATCTGCAGTACCTGAAGAAGAAACCAGTCAATGTTGGTGTAAGCCCTTTTGAAAATGCATTCCTTCCTCAAACAGAAACACGGATCTACAGTAACACGACTGGATTGGTTTAGGACAATTTCAGGGGAAACCACACATTCACTTATCCTGAATAATGTCAGAATCGGTGACTGTTGACTACTTCAACAAAGGAAGTAACAAGACATTCTAGAATGGTTTGGAACTTTGCTTTAATGACAGTTTGCCCGAGGAATGTAGGAGGATATTTCTGTGGTTTGGTTCGAATATGGATACTTCTGCTTCCTGCTTCCTGCTTCTGCTTTTGCTACTTCAGGGTGGAGAGACCGATGGAGAGAGGGAGAAAGAAAGAGAGATGGCCTCCCGGGTGGCGCAGTGGTCTAGGGCACTGCATCGCAGTGCTAGCTGCGCCATCAGAGTCTCTGGGTTCACGCCCAGGCTCTGTCGCAGCCGGCCGCAACCGGGAGGTCCGTGGGGCGACGCACAATTGGCATAGCGTCGTCCGGGTTAGGGAGGGTTTGGCCGGTAGGGATATCCTTGTCTCAGTATGTAAATGTAATAAAATGTATGCACTCTACTGTAAGTCGCTCTGGATAAGAGCGTCTGCTAAATGACTAAAAAAAAAAAAAAAAAAAGATGGGAGGGGAGATGGAGAGAGCTGTGTTGAACAAGTCTGGGTAGATGTTATTGGACCGTTAACAAGCCCCTACAATCTGATGGGTTTTTATGGGCCAGTCCGTTTACACATGCACACAGACTGGTATGAAAGTTTGGAATTTTGATATGATTTGAAGTTAATATTTATCCTCATTTAAATCCTCCAGTAGTATGAAAAGCCTGCAGATAGCCTCCATGTGAAAAAGGTTCACTTGTCTGTTCAATCTGGATCTCGGTGTACCGTATTCTGAAATTACAACAAGATGTTTTTTTTAGATTTCCTTGGAACATTTAACAAATAAGAAATTGAGAAGTTGATTATCAAATAGTGAAGTAAAAATGTATGGGCATTTATCCAACTCTTTGCCAGAGATCACAGAAAATCATTATGGCATCATTACTACGAGCTGACTTGCGTAGTTAAATAAAGGTTCAATGACAAATAAATAATGTTGTCTGTCCTGAAGTGATTATTTGGTTCACACGGTTGGTGATGCTTGATATTACAGCTTTGAAACCGGACATTCAGTCTGGTGACTCGGGTCATGCGAGGCTCAGGCAGGTCTCTGAAATGTTTAGTGTGGCGACGATGCGTGTGTGTATATGGTTGTGTGTGTAGTTGTGTGTGTGTGTGCTCCTTATTTGGGTGTGTGTGTGTATGGTTGTTAATCTGATCACTGGACTAGTCTATACAGCGGCTGGAACTACTGTCTGAAAAAGTATTTGGTTTAATATCCGCAGTTCACATCTGTGATCTGAATATTGTGGACGTAGTATAACGTCATAACATGAAGTCCCACCCAGTCTGACACGACTCTATGGGTTCACCTCCTACCAGACATGACTCTATGGGTTCACCTCCTACCAGACATGACTCTATGGGTTCACCTCCTACCAGACACGACTCTATGGGTTCACCTCCTACCAGACGTGACTCTATGGGTTCACCTCCTACCAGACACGACTCTATGGGTTCACCTCCTACCAGACGTGACTCTATGGGTTCACCTCCTACCAGACGTGACTCTATGGGTTCACCTCCTACCAGACGTGACTCTATGGGTTCACCTCCTACCAGACGTGACTCTATGGGTTCACCTCCTACCAGACGTGACTCTATGGGTTCACCTCCTACCAGACGTGACTCTATGGGTTCACCTCCTACCAGACACGACTCTATGGGTTCACCTCCTACCAGACGTGACTCTATGGGTTCACCTCCTACCAGACGTGACTCTATGGGTTCACCTCCTACCAGACGTGACTCTATGGGTTCACCTCCTACCAGACACGACTCTATGGGTTCACCTCCTACCAGACGTGACTCTATGGGTTCACCTCCTACCAGACACGACTCTATGGGTTCACCTCCTACCAGACGTGACTCTATGGGTTCACCTCCTACCAGACGTGACTCTATGGGTTCACCTCCTACCAGACGTGACTCTATGGGTTCACCTCCTACCAGACGTGACTCTATGGGTTCACCTCCTACCAGACGTGACTCTATGGGTTCACCTCCTACCAGACGTGACTCTATGGGTTCACCTCCTACCAGACATGACTCTATGGGTTCACCTCCTACCAGACGTGACTCTATGGGTTCACCTCCTACCAGACGTGACTCTATGGGTTCACCTCCTACCAGACGTGACTCTATGGGTTCACCTCCTACCAGACACGACTCTATGGGTTCACCTCCTACCAGACGTGACTCTATGGGTTCACCTCCTACCAGACGTGACTCTATGGGTTCACCTCCTACCAGACGTGACTCTATGGGTTCACCTCCTACCAGACGTGACTCTATGGGTTCACCTCCTACCACATGACTCTATGGGTTCACCTCCTACCAGACGTGACTCTATGGGTTCACCTCCTACCACATGACTCTATGGGTTCACCTCCTACCAGACGTGACTCTATGGGTTCACCTCCTACCAGACGTGACTCTATGGGTTCACCTCCTACCAGACGTGACTCTATGGGTTCACCTCCTACCAGACGTGACTCTATGGGTTCACCTCCTACCAGACGTGACTCTATGGGTTCACCTCCTACCAGACACGACTCTATGGGTTCACCTCCTACCAGACGTGACTCTATGGGTTCACCTCCTACCAGACACGACTCTATGGGTTCACCTCCTACCAGACGTGACTCTATGGGTTCACCTCCTACCAGACACGACTCTATGGGTTCACCTCCTACCACATGACTCTATGGGTTCAACTCCTACCAGACACGACTCTATGGGTTCACCTCCTACCAGACGTGACTCTATGGGTTCACCTCCTACCAGACGTGACTCTATGGGTTCACCTCCTACCAGACGTGACTCTATGGGTTCACCTCCTACCAGACGTGACTCTATGGGTTCACCTCCTACCAGACACGACTCTATGGGTTCACCTCCTACCAGACGTGACTCTATGGGTTCACCTCCTACCAGACACGACTCTATGGGTTCACCTCCTACCAGACGTGACTCTATGGGTTCACCTCCTACCAGACGTGACTCTATGGGTTCACCTCCTACCAGACGTGACTCTATGGGTTCACCTCCTACCAGACGTGACTCTATGGGTTCACCTCCTACCAGACACGACTCTATGGGTTCACCTCCTACCAGACGTGACTCTATGGGTTCACCTCCTACCAGACACGACTCTATGGGTTCACCTCCTACCAGACGTGACTCTATGGGTTCACCTCCTACCAGACGTGACTCTATGGGTTCACCTCCTACCACATGACTCTATGGGTTCACCTCCTACCACATGATTGTATTCTCATTTCATAGGTGGCACATTAAAGTCTCCTTGTTTACACCTCTCCCATGAACAACACATTATGGGCTGTAAGCCTACAGGACTAAAATAATCTCCATCGAAAGGGCTTTTTTTGTTGTTGTCCAGGACTAGTCTTAATCTAGGTCCGTGAATTCTGGCCCAATAAAGTGGAGTTTATACAGGCATATTAACATGTGTTCACATCTGTTTCCACATTTATTGGGAAATGGAATGTCTCATTTAGAATCGTGTTCCGTGATTCAGTTTGTGGACCGACATTCTGAGGCTTGTTTCTGACTGTTTTGTTTTAGTTTAGGGCCAAGTAGCATTGCAGTTTGGTTAGATTTTTTGTTAATTCTTTCCAATGTGTCAAGTAATTATCTTTTTGTTTTCTCATGATTTGGTTGGGTCTAATTGTGTTGCTGTCCTAGGGCTCTGTGGGGTGTGTTTGTGTTTGTGAACAGAGCCCTAGGACCAGCTTGCTTAGGGGACTCTTCTCCAGGTTCATCTCTCTGTAGGTGATGACTTTGTTATGGAAGGTTTGGGAATCGCTTCCTTTTAGGTGGTTGTAGAATTTAATTGCTCTTTTCTGGATTTTGATAATTAGCGGGAATCATCATAATTCTGCTCTGCATGCATTATTTGGTGTTTTAAGTTGTACACTGAGGATATTTTTGCAGAATTCTGCATGCAGAGTCTCAATTTGGTGTTTGTCCCATTTTGTGAATTCTTGGTTGGTGAGCGGACCCCAGACCTCACAACCATAGTGGGCAATGGGTTCAGCGACGTGAGAGACAGGAAGTGTTTGGTTGGAGTCAGTGCAGATAAAGGGAGCACAACCAGTTATTGAGTGTTAGGGGTCACCTACTCTGTCACCCAGGGGCATTGGGTGTTACATAACTTTGTTTATGAAATTGTTGTGTTATTTATTCACTCAGGTTCCCTTTATCTAATATTACTTTTTGGTTGAAGATCTGACAACATTGGCAGGTAGCCTAGTGGTTAGAGCGTTGGGCCAGTAACCAGCAGGTAGCCTAGTGGTTAGAGCGTTGGGCCAGTAACCAGCAGGTAGCCTAGTGGTTAGAGTGTTGGACTAGTAACCAGCAGGTAGCCTAGTGGTTAGAGCGTTGGGCCAGTAACCAGCAGGTAGCCTAGTGGTTAGAGCGTTGGGCCAGTAACCAGCAGGTAGCCTAGTGGTTAGAGCGTTGGGCCAGTAACCAGCAGGTAGCCTAGTGGTTAGAGCGTTGGGCCAGTAACCAGCAGGTAGCCTAGTGGTTAGAGCGTTGGGCCAGTAACCAGCAGGTAGCCTAGTGGTTAGAGCGTTGGGCCAGTAACCAGCAGGTAGCCTAGTGGTTAGAGCGTTGGGCCAGTAACCAGCAGGTAGCCTAGTGGTTAGAGCGTTGGGCCAGTAACCAGCAGGTAGCCTAGTGGTTAGAGCGTTGGGCCAGTAACCAGCAGGTAGCCTAGTGGTTAGAGCGTTGGACCAGTAACCAGCAGGTAGCCTAGTGGTTAGAGCGTTGGGCCAGTAACCAGCAGGTAGCCTAGTGGTTAGAGCGTTGGGCCAGTAACCAGCAGGTAGCCTAGTGGTTAGAGCGTTGGGCCAGTAACCAGCAGGTAGCCTAGTGGTTAGAGCGTTGGGCCAGTAACCAGCAGGTAGCCTAGTGGTTAGAGCGTTGGGCCAGTAACCAGCAGGTAGCCTAGTGGTTAGAGCGTTGGGCCAGTAACCAGCAGGTAGCCTAGTGGTTAGAGTGTTGGACTAGTAACCAGCAGGTAGCCTAGTGGTTAGAGCGTTGGGCCAGTAACCAGCAGGTAGCCTAGTGGTTAGAGCGTTGGGCCAGTAACCAGCAGGTAGCCTAGTGGTTAGAGCGTTGGGCCAGTAACCAGCAGGTAGCCTAGTGGTTAGAGCGTTGGGCCAGTAACCAGCAGGTAGCCTAGTGGTTAGAGCGTTGGGCCAGTAACCAGCAGGTAGCCTAGTGGTTAGAGCGTTGGGCCAGTAACCAGCAGGTAGCCTAGTGGTTAGAGCGTTGGGCCAGTAACCAGCAGGTAGCCTAGTGGTTAGAGCGTTGGGCCAGTAACCAGCAGGTAGCCTAGTGGTTAGAGCGTTGGGCCAGTAACCAGCAGGTAGCCTAGTGGTTAGAGCGTTGGGCCAGTAACCAGCAGGTAGCCTAGTGGTTAGAGCGTTGGGCCAGTAACCAGCAGGTAGCCTAGTGGTTAGAGCGTTGGGCCAGTAACCAGCAGGTAGCCTAGTGGTTAGAGCGTTGGGCCAGTAACCAGCAGGTAGCCTAGTGGTTAGAGCGTTGGGCCAGTAACCAGCAGGTAGCCTAGTGGTTAGAGCGTTGGGCCAGTAACCAGCAGGTAGCCTAGTGGTTAGAGCGTTGGGCCAGTAACCAGCAGGTAGCCTAGTGGTTAGAGCGTTGGGCCAGTAACCAGCAGGTAGCCTAGTGGTTAGAGCGTTGGGCCAGTAACCAGCAGGTAGCCTAGTGGTTAGAGCGTTGGGCCAGTAACCAGCAGGTAGCCTAGTGGTTAGAGCGTTGGGCCAGTAACCAGCAGGTAGCCTAGTGGTTAGAGCGTTGGGCCAGTAACCAGCAGGTAGCCTAGTGGTTAGAGCGTTGGACTAGTAACCAGCAGGTAGCCTAGTGGTTAGAGCGTTGGGCCAGTAACCAGCAGGTAGCCTAGTGGTTAGAGCGTTGGGCCAGTAACCAGCAGGTAGCCTAGTGGTTAGAGCGTTGGGCCAGTAACCAGCAGGTAGCCTAGTGGTTAGAGCGTTGGGCCAGTAACCAGCAGGTAGCCTAGTGGTTAGAGCGTTGGGCCAGTAACCAGCAGGTAGCCTAGTGGTTAGAGCGTTGGGCCAGTAACCAGCAGGTAGCCTAGTGGTTAGAGCGTTGGGCCAGTAACCAGCAGGTAGCCTAGTGGTTAGAGCGTTGGGCCAGTAACCAGCAGGTAGCCTAGTGGTTAGAGCGTTGGGCCAGTAACCAGCAGGTAGCCTAGTGGTTAGAGCGTTGGGCCAGTAACCAGCAGGTAGCCTAGTGGTTAGAGCGTTGGGCCAGTAACCAGCAGGTAGCCTAGTGGTTAGAGCGTTGGGCCAGTAACCAGCAGGTAGCCTAGTGGTTAGAGCGTTGGGCCAGTAACCAGCAGGTAGCCTAGTGGTTAGAGCGTTGGGCCAGTAACCAGCAGGTAGCCTAGTGGTTAGAGCGTTGGGCCAGTAACCAGCAGGTAGCCTAGTGGTTAGAGCGTTGGGCCAGTAACCAGCAGGTAGCCTAGTGGTTAGAGCGTTGGGCCAGTAACCAGCAGGTAGCCTAGTGGTTAGAGCGTTGGACTAGTAACCAGCAGGTAGCCTAGTGGTTAGAGCGTTGGGCCAGTAACCAGCAGGTAGCCTAGTGGTTAGAGCGTTGGGCCAGTAACCAGCAGGTAGCCTAGTGGTTAGAGCGTTGGGCCAGTAACCAGCAGGTAGCCTAGTGGTTAGAGCGTTGGGCCAGTAACCAGCAGGTAGCCTAGTGGTTAGAGCGTTGGGCCAGTAACCAGCAGGTAGCCTAGTGGTTAGAGCGTTGGGCCAGTAACCAGCAGGTAGCCTAGTGGTTAGAGCGTTGGGCCAGTAACCAGCAGGTAGCCTAGTGGTTAGAGCGTTGGGCCAGTAACCAGCAGGTAGCCTAGTGGTTAGAGCGTTGGGCCAGTAACCAGCAGGTAGCCTAGTGGTTAGAGCGTTGGGCCAGTAACCAGCAGGTAGCCTAGTGGTTAGAGCGTTGGGCCAGTAACCAGCAGGTAGCCTAGTGGTTAGAGCGTTGGGCCAGTAACCAGCAGGTAGCCTAGTGGTTAGAGCGTTGGGCCAGTAACCAGCAGGTAGCCTAGTGGTTAGAGCGTTGGGCCAGTAACCAGCAGGTAGCCTAGTGGTTAGAGCGTTGGGCCAGTAACCAGCAGGTAGCCTAGTGGTTAGAGCGTTGGGCCAGTAACCAGCAGGTAGCCTAGTGGTTAGAGCGTTGGGCCAGTAACCGTAAAGGTTGTTGGATCAAATCCCCTGAGCTGACAAAGGTAAAAATCTGTCGTTCTGCCCCTGAACAAGGCAGTTAACTCACTGTTTCCCGGTAGGCCGTCATTGTAAATAAGATTTACTTCTTAACTGACTTGCCTAGTTAAATAAAGGGTAAATAAAAAGTATCCTAAATGTGCAAACATAGAGACATTTAGAAAGGGGTACAGTAGGTAGCACACAGGAGGAAATGTTTCTCTGTTGAGATTAGTTCCTTATTTATTTCTAACCAAATGTAAAATGTTCCTGTTTTGATTAATTTAATAGAGTGATCAATACCAAATGAACATACCCCCTGAGTCCCTTCTCTGTTTCCCACCTGGTAGTGTGGTGGATGGGACTACCAGCTCTCTGTAACCTAGAGGGCAACCAGTGGGTCCATCTCCTCTATACCACCTACCTAGTAGTGTGGTGGATGGGACTACCAGCTCTCTGTAACCTAGAGGGCAACCAGTGGGTTCAGGGCAACCAGTGGGTTCATCTCCTCTATACCACCCACCTGGTAGTGTGGTGGATGGGACTACCAGCTCTCTGTAACCTAGAGGGCAACCAGTGGGTCTGTCTCCTCTATACCACCCACCTGGTAGTGTGGTGGATGGGACTACCAGCTCTCTGTAACCTAGAGGGCAACCAGTGGGTTCAGGGCAACCAGTGGGTTCATCTCCTCTATACCACCCACCTGGTAGTGTGGTGGATGGGACTACCAGCTCTCTGTAACCTAGAGAGCAACCAGTGGGTTCAGGGCAACCAGTGGGTTCATCTCCTCTATACCACCCACCTGGTAGTGTGGTGGATGGGACTACCAGCTCTCTGTAACCTAGAGGGCAACCAGTGGGTTCATCTCCTCTATACCATGTTTGTTGTAGGGTGACAATGTCTGTATTTCTGATTTCTTTGATGAAATCTTTGTTCCTGCTCTTTAGGCCAAAGGCAGGTGACCTCAGACTTTGTATATTCCAGGATGAGGTAGTAAAAGCTTTCTCTCTCTCTGTCTGTTAGGATGCGGTACGGAGTTTGAGGCCGGTGAATGAGGTTTCTCTGTCCATCTCCAGGTGAGTGTGAGTGTGAGTGTGAGTGTGAGTGTGAGTGTGAGTGTGAGTGTGAGTGTGAGTGTGAGTGTGTGTGCGGGTGCGGGTGCGGGTGCGGGTGCGGGTGTGCGTGTGTAACCAGGTCTCTGTCTATCCATCTCCAGTCGGACAGACACCGGTGTCCACGCCCTTGGAAACTCCGCCCACTTCGACCTCCAGCGGCAGAATGGCAAGCCCCCATTTGCTGAAGAGGTCCTGGTTGACGCCCTCAACTTCCACCTGAGGCCAGAGCCAATCAGGTGAGAGCACCTTTCCTTATTTGGTCTTTATTTAATTGAATCTGCTATGTGGAAGAGTCCGGATTCAGCTCAAACTAAATATTCCACTCTGGATTAATTTAAACAATCAATCAATGAACAAATCAATCAATGAAATAGTTTGTACAACCTCAGACAAAATAAGCAAATGGGTATGAAGCATCTGAAGGCTCTTTCTGGCAGAAAAGTCATTGAAATATGTTTACAATTCACAATACCTGGTTGCATCAAGGTTAAATGAATAAGAATTATATTTAAATGCATAAAATAGTAAGGATTAGGGCTGTTACGGTGACTGTATTACCGCCACACGGGCGGTCACGAGTCATGAAGGCAGTCAAATTCCATGTAACCGTTTAGTCACGATAATTAGTCTTCTCCAAGCTCTGATGCTGCTGATGGTCATTAGCATCCTACTAAACTTGCTACCTGCCTGGTACTCAGCACTCTATTGTCCCTCTAATCACTCTGACATCGATGTAAATGTAATGGAACATCCAATCAAACACTTCATGAGAGCCCATGAGCTCATGTTGAGCAACATTTCTATAGGCTATGCAATTGAGGGAGAAAACAGAGTGATGGCCTCTATTAAAAAGAGGAGTATCCCATCAGCTTTCTATAGGCTAGGCCTACTATATTTATTTCTCAACTTTTCTAATATTAGCAGGGCTTATAATGTGAAAAAATAACCTAATAATTTATTAACATTTTAAGCTAAACGTTCTGATGTGTTCCGATTTTTTTTTAGGGTGGATTTCGGCCGCCGTGAAATTCGAGACATTATCAAGTGCTTGTGAATGAGTGACTGATGTAGTGTGTACAGCCTGCACAAAAAACAAAGCAGAGCTCATGCCTTTCAAGCAACCTTTTTCAAATCATCATTAGACTCTCATCCTGCAGCCTTACAATGTATTACAAATCAATACATATAGCCCAATGTTTATAGAACAACTAAAGTTACATTAATAACTGTAAATGAAGCATATAGGAGGACCTGTTTCTTTGTTAACCTCTCAACACAGAATAGCTGTCACGCCCTGACCATAGAGAGCCCTCGGGGTTCTCTATGGTGTAATAGGGCGTGACTAGGGGGGTTTCTAGGTGTTATATTTCTATGTTGGTGTGTGTATGGTTCCCAATTGGAGGCAGCTGATAATCGTTACCTCTAATTGGTGATCATACTTAGTGTGTCATTTTTCCCACCTGCTATGGGGGATATTGTTTTGTAATGAGTGCCTATGTGCGCTACGTATTTCACGATCGTTATATCTTTGTTGTTTTGGAAATTTCACTATCATTAAAATGTGTAACTCTACTCACGCTGCGCCTTGGTCCAATTATTCATACGACGGTCGTGACAATAGCCGTCTCCCTCAAATCGTTTGGAGAAAATATTTATATTTTATTCAGCTTTGTTCAATTGTATTCTTCAAACTATAAAATAATGCCACGGACTTATAAGCAAATCTTGTCTGCTAATTGAACTAGTGTAGCTCACAACCCACAACCATTTGGCATAGCCTCATTAGAACCTAACATCAAATCAAATTCAAATCAAATTTTATTTGTCACATGCACCGAATACAACAGGTGAAACAGTGAAATGTTTACTTACAATCCCTTAACCAACAATGCAATTTTAAGAAAAAAAAAATACAAATAAGAAATAAAAGTAACAAATATAATTAAAGAGCAGCAGTAAATAACAATAGCCAGACTATATACAGGGGGTACCGGTACAGAGTCAATGTGGAGACTATATACAGGGGGTACCGGTACAGAGTCAATGTGGAGGCTATATACAGGGGGTACCGGTACAGAGTCAATGTGGAGGCTATATACAGGGGTTGCCGGTACAGAGTCAATATGGAGGCTATATACAGGGGGTACCGGTACAGAGTCAATGTGGAGGCTATATACAGGGGGTACCGGTACAGAGTCAATGTGGAGGCTATATACAGGGGGTACCGGTACAGAGTCAATGTGGAGGCTATATACAGGGGGTACCGGTACAGAGTCAATGTGGAGGCTATATACAGGGGGTACCGGTACAGAGTCAATGTGGAGGCTATATACAGGGGGTACCGGTACAGAGTCAATGTGGAGGCTATATACAGGGGGTACCGGTACAGAGTCAATGTGGAGGCTATATACAGGGTGTTACGGTACAGAGTCAATGTGGAGGCTATATACAGGGTGTTACGGTACAGAGTCAATGTGGAGACTATATACAGGGGGTACCGGTACAGAGTCAATGTGGAGGCTATATACAGGGTGTTACAGTACAGAGCCAATGTGGAGGCTATATACAGGGGTACCGGTACAGAGTCAATGTGGAGGCTATATACAGGGGGTACCGGTACAGAGTCAATGTGGAGGCTATATACAGGGGGTACCGATACAGAGTCAATGTGGAGGCTATATACAGGGTGTTACGGTACAGAGTCAATGTGGAGGCTATATACAGGGTGTTACGGTACAGAGTCAATGTGGAGACTATATACAGGGGGTACCGGTACAGAGTCAATGTGGAGGCTATATACAGGGTGTTACGGTACAGAGTCAATGTGTGGTTAGTTGAGGTAATTGAGGTAGTCTGCACATGTAGGTAGAGTTATACACATAAGGACAACTCAGAGTATTTCAGGAAAAAAAGAATAGCATAGACTCCATTTTCTTCATATCATGTTTCTTTAGACCTGTCTAAAATAACTAATGGATTTATTGTGAAAGAGTAGGCTATATTACAATGGATTTATCAGACATTTTAAAATGGCTTGTAGGCTGTGATGTTAAATGTGTTTATGTTAATTAATGGTTAATTACCAATGAGACCGACCATTTTATTAAACAGTTGATTATGGGGAGACAGCATTAGCTGACTGAATAAGTGTGATTCACCGCTTTTATCATACAGTCTGATCTCAATACACAGATGTACACGCAAGGTGCAGTGTGTGTGTGTGTGTGTGTGTGTGTGTGTGTGTGTGTGTGTGTGTGTGTGTGTGTGTGTGTGTGTGTGTGTGTGTGTGTGTGTGTGTGTGTGTGTGTGTGTGTGTGTGTGTGTGTGTGTCTACTCTGCAGTGTTTTGTTGCCTCATCTACTATGTAAAGCCCACAGACCTCAGTCAGGAGCTAAAAATAGACCTTTCAAATCAGGGATGATATTCTCTCTCTTTTCTCTCTCTTTCTCTCTCTCTCTTTTCTCTCTCTCTCTCTCTCTCTCTTTTCTCTCTCTCTCTCTTTTCTCTCTCTCTCTCTCTCTTTTCTCTCTCTCTCTCTCTTTTCTCTCTCTCTCTCTCTCTCTCTCTCTTCTGCCCTGCTCTCTTTAACTCTCTCCCTCTCAGATCAAAGTCATAAGCTCTTTTTTCAGACTGACGTTTTTTTGAGTCATCAGCCTGGCTGAAAGGGAGGGAGAGGGAGAAGCTCCCGAGCATCGCAGCGTTAATCTAGAAAGCTGTGGGAACGTTTGGGAAGGGGATTCTCTATGTCTCTGGGGTGATAAAATCCGAACATCTCATTCCAAAATCATGGGGATTAATATAGAGTTGGTCCCCCCCCTTTGCTGCTATAACAGCCTCCACTCTTCTGGGAAGGCTTTCCATTAGATGTTGGAACATTGCTGCGGGGACTTGCTTCCATTCAGTCACAAGAGCATTAGCGGATGTTGGGCGATTAGGCCTGGCTCGCAGTCTGCATTCCAATTCATCCCAAAGGTGTTCGATGGGGTTGAAGTCAGGGCTCTGTGCAGGCCCGTCAAGTTCTTCCACACCGATCTCGAAAAACCATTTCTGTATGGACCTCGCTTTGTGCACGAGGGCATTGTCATGCTGAAACAGGAAAGGGCCTTCCCCAAACTGTTCCATAAAGTTGGAAGCACAGAATCGTCTAGAATGTTATTGTATGCTGTAGCGTTAAGATTTCCTCCACCAAACTTTACATTTGGCACTATGCATTCGGGCAGGTAGTGTTCTCCTGGTATCCGCCAAACCCAGATTCGTCTGTCGGACTGCCAGATGGTGAAGCGTGATTCATCACTCCAGAGAACGCGTTTCCACTGTTCCAGAGTAAAATGGCGGCGAGCTTTACACCACTCCAGCTGATGCTTGGCATTGTGCATGGTGATCTTAGGCTCGTGTGCAGCTGCTCAATCATGGAAACCCATTTCATGAAGCTTCCGACGAACAGTTCTTGTGCTGATATTGCTTCCAGGGGCAGTTTGGAAATTGGTAGTGAGTGTTGCAACCGAGGACAGACAATTTTTCAGCACTCGGCGGTCCCGTTCTGTGAGCGTGTGTGGCCTACCACTTCGCAGCTGAGCCATTGTTGCTCCTAGACGTTTCCACTTCACAATAACAGCACTTACAGTTGGCCGGGGCAGCTCTAGCAGGACAGAAAATTGAACTGACTTGTTTGAAAGCATCCTCTGTCATAGCCAGCTAGCTAACGTAGCATCCCTCTGTTATAGCCAGCTAGCTAACATAGCACCCCTCTGTTATAGCCAGCTAGCTAACATAGCATCCCTCTGTTATAGCCAGCTAGCTAACATAGCATCACTCTGTTATAGCCAGCTAGCTAACATAGCATCCCTCTGTTATAGCCAGCTAGCTAACATAGCATCCCTCTGTTATAGCCAGCTAGCTAGCTAACATAGCATCCCTCTGTTATAGCCAGCTAGCTAACATAGCATCCCTCTGTTATAGCCAGCTAGCTAACATAGCATCCCTCTATTATAGCCAGCTAGCTAACATAGCATCCCTCTATTATAGCCAGCTAGCTAACATAGCATCCCTCTGTTATAGCCAGCTAGCTAACATAGCATCCCTCTGTTATAGCCAGCTAGCTAACATAGCATCCCTCTGTTATAGCCAGCTAGCTAACATAGCATCCCTCTGTTATAGCCAGCTAGCTAACATAGCATCCCTCTGTTATAGCCAGCTAGCTAACATAGCGTCCCTCTATTTTTGCAGGGTGTTTCAGTAGGCTAAACTAGCTAGCTGCATTTGCTAGCTAAGTAAAATAAACTGAAAGTGAAAAGATATCTATCACTCCAGTGTTTAATTGCTATATTGTAATTATTTCGCCACTATGGCCTATTTATTGCCTTACCTCCCTTATCTTTACCTCATGTGCACACACTGTATATAGATTTTTCTATTGTGTTATTGTGTCACACTCTGGCCTTTGTTATATTGATTTTCTTTATTAGTTTAGTTAGGTCAGGGTGTGACATGGGATGTTTGTGTGTTTTTGTCTAGTTTAGGGTGTGTATATTGTTTAGGGGGTTTTGTAGTATGTATGGGGTTGTGTTCAGTGTAGGTGTTTAGGAAAGTCTATGGTTGCCTGATTTGGTTCTCAATCAGAGACAGCTGTTTATTGTTGTCTCTGATTGGGAGCCATATTTAAGGCAGCCATAGGCTTTAGGTGTTTGTGGGTAATTGTCTATGTTGAACGTTTGTAGCTTGTGTGTGCACTAACGTTTGTAGCTTCACGGTCGTTTGTTGTTTTGTTTTGTAAAAGTGTTCGTTTCGTGTTTCGTCATCTTTAATAAAAGAAGATGTCCTCATATCCCGCTGCGCCTTGGTCCGCTTATTATGACGATCGTGACAGAATTACCCACCAAACCAGGACCAAGCAGCGTGGTAAAAAGCAGCAGCAGCGATGTCAAGACTCCTGGACGTGGGAGGAAATCCTAGACGGGAGAGGACCCTGGGCACAGCCAGGGGAATATCACCGCCCCAAGGCAGAGATGGAGGCAGCACGGCGACACGGTAGGAAGCCCGAGAAACAGCCCAAAAAAATTATTGGGGGGGCACTTGGAGCAGTCGGCGAAGTTGAGGGGTGAGTCTGAGATTGTCGAGGAGTTATTGGACAGATTGGAGGAGAGTGAACGAAGGGGAGATTATGAGACATTCGAGGAGTTGTTGACAAAATTGGAGGAGAGTGAAGAGAGAGAGCTGTTGGTTTGGCAGAGTATGCATGGCATTCTCCCTGAGGAGCGTGTTAGCTGTCCGATGCCACCTGTGTCAGTTCCTCGTACTCAGCCTGAAACTTGTGTTAACCTCTTTGGGCTCAAGGGGCAGTATTGAGTAGCCAGATAAAAGGTGCCCATTTCAAAAAGGCCTCGTACTCAATTCTTGCTCGTACAATATGCATATTATTATTACTATTGGATAGAAAACACTCTCTAGTTTCTAAAACCGTTTGAATTATATCTGTGGGTGAAACAGAACTCGACTTAGAGCAATTTTCCTATGTGTATGTCAGAATGCAGAATTTTGCTGGCTGTTCTGAGACCTGTGTATTAATTTGCCTGTCCTCTATTGGTTGAGATGCACTGCATACGCCTTCCACTGCGTGTCAGCGAATAGGGAGAGTTGAAATGGAGTTTCTACGTAGTTCCCAAAGGTTATAAATTGCTTGGAACCGAAATGTCCCATCTTTCCACTCTTCGCTCTGACGCAGGGAGGGTCTTGGCATGTCATGTTAGAAGCTCTTGTTTTAGCTCCTAGTTATATCCGGCTCTGTTTTTATTCGATATAGGTGTTGAAGACATCGTAATGTTGTTATTTTAAACCGAATTATATCAGTTTATGTCAGTATATTGCGATTTTCGGGTATTTATTTTCGTGACGTTTTAGGAAGTTGGGTATCTCTGGCCCACATGGCTATTGTTTACTGCTAATTGCAACGTTGAAGACGACGTTCTCCAACCTAGCAACGATTCTTTTGGACAAAGGACACATTTCCCAAGATTCTGATGGGAGTTCATCCAAAAGTAAGAACTATTTATGCTGATAATTCATTGTTCTGTTGGAAAAAGTAAAATGCATAAGACGCCATTACTTGCAGTGTAGCCTTGCTTTATCGCACCCTGCATTGCGCAGTAACGTTAATTTAAAAAATGTAATTCAGCGATTGCATTAAGAACTAATTTGTCTTTCAATTGCTGTCCAACCTGTATTTTTTTAGTCAAGTTTATGAATAGTTTTCGATAAGAATAGGTGTCTTTCCAAGATGGCGCCGGACAGATTGCTTGAGTATTTGGACACTATTTTCATTGTATAAGCACGATTTGTGCCGCTAAATATGCACATTTTCGAACAAACTCTATATGCATTGTGTAATATGATGTTACAGGACTGTCATCTGAAGAATTCTGAGAAGGTTAGTGAAAATTAATATATTTTGGTGGTGAATACGTTATCGCTATGTTTGGCTGGAATCAATGCTGTTGTGTGGTTTGCTACTGTGCTAAGCTAATATAACGCTATATTGTGTTTTCGCTGTAAAACACTTAGAAAATCTGAAATATTGTCTGGATTCACAAGATCTGTGTCTTTCAATTGCTGTACGCTGTGTATTTTTAAGAAATGTTTTATGATGAGTAATTAGGTAATACACGTTGCTCTCTGTAGTTATTCTAGTCGAGTTGTGATGGTGGCTGCAATGGTAAACTATGATTTATACCTGAAATATGCACATTTTTCTAACAAAACATATGCTATACAATAAATATGTTATCAGACTGTCATCTGATGAATTTGTTTCTTGGTTAGTGGCTATTTATATCTTTATTTGGTCGAATTTGTGATAGCTACTGATGGAGTAAAAAACTGATGGAGTAAGAAAAGTGGTGTCTTTTGCTAACGTGGTTAGCTAATAGATTTACATATTGTGTCTTCCCTGTAAAACATTTTAAAAATCGGACATGTTGGCTTGATTCACAAGATGTGTACCTTTCATATGCTGTATTGGACTTGTTAATGTGTGAAAGTTAAATATTTAAAAAATATATCTTTTGAATTTCGCGCCCTGCACTTTGAGCTGGCTGTTGTCATAAGTGTACCGACGTCGGGCTTGCACGCCAAACAGGTTAAAGTTCCGGAAGATTTGATGCCGGCTATACACACCAGGTCTCCAGTACACCTTCACAACCCGGTGTGTCCTGTTCCTTCTCCACGCACTAGCCCTGTGGTGCGTGTCTCCAGCCCATTACCACCAGTGCCTACACCACGCACCAGGCTTCCAGTGTGTCTCCAGAGCCCTGTTCCTCCTCCACGCACTCGCCCTATGGTGCGGGTCTCCAGCCCGGTACCACCAGTTCCGGCACTAGGTCTAATGTGCGTCTCCAGAGCCCTGTACGCACTGTTCCTGCTCCCCGCACTAGCCTTGAGGTGCGTGTCTCCAGCCCATTACCACCAGTGCCTACACCACGCACCAAGCCTCCTGTGCGCCTCCAGAGTCCTGTGCGTCCTGTTGCTGATCCCCGCACTAGCCTTGAGGTGCGTGTCTCCAGTCCGGTACCAGCAGTTCCGGCACCACGCACCAGGCCTACTGTGCGCCTCAGCAGGTCAGAGTCGGCCGTCTACCCAACGCCGCCTGCACTGCTCGTCTGCCCAGCGCCGTCTGAGCCATCCGTCTGCCCAGCGCCATCTGAGCCATCCGTCTGCCCAGCGCCATCTGAGCCATCCGTCTGCCCAGCGCCATCTGAGCCATCCGTCTGCCCAGCGCCATCTGAGCCATCCGTCTGCCCAGCGCCATCTGAGCCATCCGTCTGCCCAGCGCCATCTGAGCCATCCGTCTGCCCAGCGCCATCTGAGCCATCCGTCTGCCCAGCGCCATCTGAGCCGTCCGTCTGTCCCGAGCCATTAGAGCCGCCCGTCTGTCCCGAGCCGTCAGAGCCGTCCGTCAGTCAGGAGCCGCTAGAGCCGCCAGTCAGCCAGGATCCGCCAGAGCAGCCAACCAGCCAGGATCCTCCAGAGCCGCCAGTCAGCCAGGATCTTCCAGAGCCGCCAGTCAGCCAGGATCTTCCAGAGCCGCCAGTCAGCCAGGATCTGCCAGAGCCGCCAGTCAGCCAGGATCCGCCAGAGCCGCCCGCCAGCCAGGATCCGCCAGAGCCGCCCGCCAGCCAGGATCCGCCAGAGCCGCCCGCCAGCCAGGATCCGCCAGAGCCGCCCGCCAGCCAGGATCCGCCAGAGCCGCCCGCCAGCCAGGATCCGCCAGAGCCGCCCGCCAGCCAGGATCCGCCAGAGCCCGCCCGCCAGCCAGGATCCGCCAGAGCCCGCCCGCCAGCCAGGATCCGCCAGAGCCCGCCCGCCAGCCAGGATCCGCCAGAGCCCGCCCGCCAGCCAGGATCCGCCAGAGCCCGCCAGCCAGCCAGCCAGGATCCGCCAGAGCCCGCCAGCCAGCCAGCCAGGATCCGCCAGAGCCCGCCAGCCAGCCAGCCAGGATCCGCCAGAGCCAGCCAGCCAGGATCCGCCAGAGCCCGCCAGCCAGCCAGGATCCGCCAGAGCCCGCCAGCCAGCCAGGATCCGCCAGAGCCCGCCAGCCAGCCAGGATCCGCCAGAGCCAGCCAGCCAGCCAGGATCCGCCAGAGCCAGCCAGCCAGCCAGGATCCGCCAGAGCCAGCCAGCCAGCCAGGATCCGCCAGAGCCAGCCAGCCAGCCAGGATCCGCCAGAGCCAGCCAGCCAGCCAGGATCCGCCAGAGCCAGCCAGCCAGCCAGGATCCGCCAGCCAGCCAGCCAGGATCCGCCAGAGCCAGCCAGGATCCGCCAGAGCCAGCCAGCCAGCCAGGATCCGCCAGAGCCAGCCAGCCAGCCAGGATCCGCCAGCCAGCCAGCCAGGATCCGCCAGCCAGCCAGCCAGGATCCGCCAGCCAGCCAGCCAGGATCCGCCAGAGCCAGCCAGGATCCGCCAGAGCCAGCCAGGATCCGCCAGAGCCAGCCAGGATCCGCCAGCCAGCCAGCCAGGATCCGCCAGCCAGCCAGCCAGGATCCGCCAGCCAGCCAGCCAGGATCCGCCAGAGCCAGCCAGCCAGCCAGGATCCGCCAGAGCCAGCCAGACAGCCAGGATCCGCCAGAGCCAGCCAGCCAGCCAGGATCCGCCAGCCAGCCAGGATCCGCCAGAGCCAGCCAGCCAGCCAGGATCCGCCAGAGCCCGCCAGCCAGCCAGGATCCGCCAGAGCCCGCCAGCCAGCCAGGATCCGCCAGAGCCAGGATCCGCCAGAGCCAGCCAGCCAGGATCCGCCAGAGCCAGCCAGCCAGGATCCGCCAGAGCCAGCCAGCCAGGATCCGCCAGAGCCAGCCAGCCAGGATCCGCCAGAGCCAGCCAGCCAGGAGCCGCCCCTCAGTCCGGAGCTGCCCCTCCGTCCAGTGGCGCCCTCTGGGATGGTATTCAGTCCGGGACTCGCCGTTCCAGAGGCGCCACCAAAGCGGGTAGTGACTATGGTGGAGGGGGGTCCACGTCCCGCACCCGAGCCGCCGCCATAGGAAGGCCCACCCGGACCCTCCCCTTCTGTGTCAGGTTTTGCGGTCGGAGTCCGCACCTTTGGGGGGGGGGTACTGTCACACTCTGGCCTTTGTTATATTGATTTTCTTTATTAGTTAAGAAGCAGTGCGGCTTGGTTGGGTTGTGCTTCGGAGGACTCATGGCTTTCGACCTTCGTCTCTCCCGAGCCCGTACGGGAGTTGTAGCGATGAGACAAGATAGTAATTACTAGCGATTGGATACCACGAAAATTGGGGAGAAAAGGGGGTATAAAAATAAATAAAAAACTCTCCTGAATATTATTAGAATCAATCATAATTTTTCAGATCTGATCATTGTAGTGGCCTCTACCTAGAAGGGGAATAATCCATAGTGGAGGTTAGTGGGGGTGTTGGAGAGAGATTTGGTGAACTAAATGGTTTATTCCTCTGGATGGGTTGTTCCTGTACTAAATACCATTTTCATGCCTTAATTATTAACCCCTGAAATATGGGTTGAGAGACAGATGGTATGTATTCAAACCAGTCATATTTATATGTGTTTATTTGTCTTATATGTGTTTATATGTGTTTATATGTGTTTATTTGTACAACATGTTATTCCACCAGATTTAGCTCATTTTCTCTCGGCCCGAGCTCTGTGTACATACACTACATGGCCAAAAGTATATGGACACCTGCCTGCTCATCGAACATCTCATACCATAATCATGGGTGTTAATATGGAGTTGGTCACCCCCTTTGCTGCTATAACAGCCTCCACTCTTCTGGGAAGGCTTTCCACTAGATGTTGGAACATTGCTGCTATAACAGCCTCCACTCTTCTGAGAAGGCTTTCTACTAGATGTTGGAACATTGCTGCTATAACAGCCTCCACTCTTCTGGGAAGGCTTTCTACTAGATGTTGGAACATTGCTGCTATAACAGCCTCCACTCTTCTGGGAAGGCTTTCCACTAGATGTTGGAACATTGCTGCTATAACAGCCTCCACTCTTCTGGGAAGGCTTTCCACTAGATGCTGGAACATTGCTGCTATAACAGCCTCCACTCTTCTGGGAAGGCTTTCTACTAGATGTTGGAACATTGCTGCTATAACAGCCTCCACTCTTCTGGGAAGGCTTTCTACTAGATGTTGGAACATTGCTGCTATAACAGCCTCCACTCTTCTGGGAAGGCTTTCCACTAGATGTTGGAACATTGCTGCTATAACAGCCTCCACTCTTCTGGGAAGGCTTTCCACTAGATGCTGGAACATTGCTGCTATAACAGCCTCCACTCTTCTGGGAAGGCTTTCTACTAGATGTTGGAACATTGCTGCTATAACAGCCTCCACTCTTCTGGGAAGGCTTTCTACTAGATGTTGGAACATTGCTGCTATAACAGCCTCCACTCTTCTGGGAAGGCTTTCTACTAGATGTTGGAACATTGCTGCTATAACAGCCTCCACTCTTCTGGGAAGGCCTTCCACTACATGTTGGAACATTGCTGCTATAACAGCCTCCACTCTTCTGGGAAGACTTTCCACTAGATGTTGGAACATTGCTGTGGGGACTTGCTTCCATTCAGGCACAAGAGCATTAGTGAGGTTGGGCACTGATGTTGGGTGATTAGGCCTGGCTCTCAGTCTGCATTCCAATTCATCCCAAAGGTGTCCGATGGGGTTGAGGTCAGGGCTCTGTGCAGGCCAGCAATGTTGTTCCACACCGATTTCAACAAACTATTTCTGTATGTACCTCGCTTTTTGCACGGGGGAATTGTCATGCTGAAACAGGAAAGGGTCTTCCCCAAACTCTTGCCACCAAGTTGGAAGCACAGAATCGTCTAGAATGTCATTGTATGCTGTAGCGTTAAGATTTCCCTTCACTGGAACTAAGAGCCCTGAACCATGAAAAGCAGCCACAGACCAATATTCCTCCTCCACCAAACTTTACAGTGGGCACTATGCATTCGGGCAGGTAGATTCGTAACGTCGGACTGCCAGATGGTGAAGCATGATTCATCACCCCACAGAACGCGTTTCCACTGCTCCAGAGACCAATGGCGGCGAGCTTTACACCACTCCAGCCGACGCTTGGCATTGCACGTTTTGATCTTAGGCTTGTGTGCGACTGCTCGGCCATGAAGCTCCCCGACTAACAGTTATTGTGCTGACGTTGCTTCCAGAGGCAGTTTGGAACTTGGTAGTGAGTGATGCAACAGTCGGCGGTCCTGTTCTGTGAGCTTGTGTGGCCTACCACTTCGAAATCATTGAAGATAACATACAATAAAGTCTGGGACTTATTTCCGTTGTGGTCCTCGTGAAACAAGATCCAACACGGTTGAACACAGTATGACAGAGAGATAATAAAACATAAAAACAAAAGAAGAAGAACGTCTCATCACTGCAGTGACATCGTAGGGTACATTTCATATGGGCACAGCAGACATCAAACCATTTTTTACTTTCTTTTTAAAGTATTGGCTGCGTGCTCGGTTTTTATACACCTATCAGCAACGGGTGTGGCTGAAATAGCAGAATCCACTCATTTGAAGGGGTGTTTATATACTTTTGGCCATGTAGTGTATTTCATAAAGGTCCCTATAGTAAGAAACAGGGGAAGCCTGCTTGTGAATTATTGATAAGCCCAAAGGTTTCGCCACACTTTTAGTACGGTGGTGTACAATGATATCGAGTAGTGGTAGGAGAGTATGAAGAGCACTGGAGAGGCAGGGCAGGGCAGGACAGGGCAAGACAGGACAGGAGGAGATTACACCAGGATCAGAGGAGTTCCAGAGGAGGAGAGCTTCTAGAATGTTGTTGCGGTTCTAGAATGTCGTTGCTGTTCTATAATGCTGTTGCTGTTCTATAATGTTGTTGCTGTTCTATAATGTCGTTGCTGTTCTATAATGTCGTTGCTGTTCTATAATGTCGTTGCTGTTCTATAATGCTGTTGCTGTTCTATAATGCTGTTGCTGTTCTAGAATGTCGTTGCTGTTCTAGAATGTCGTTGCTGTTCTAGAATGTCGTTGCTGTTCTATAATGTCGTTGCTGTTCTATAATGTCGTTGCTGTTCTATAATGCTGTTGCTGTTCTATAATGCTGTTGCTGTTCTAGAATGTTGTTGCGGTTCTAGAATGTCGTTGCTGTTCTATAATGTCGTTGCTGTTCTATAATGTCGTTGCGGTTCTATAATGTTGTTGCTGTTCTATAATGTCGTTGCTGTTCTATAATGTCGTTGCTGTTCTATAATGTCGTTGCTGTTCTATAATGCTGTTGCTGTTCTATAATGCTGTTGCTGTTCTAGAATGTCGTTGCTGTTCTAGAATGTCGTTGCTGTTCTAGAATGTCGTTGCTGTTCTAGAATGTCGTTGCTGTTCTAGAATGCTGTTGCTGTTCTAGAATGTCGTTGCTGTTCTATAATGTTGTTGCTGTTCTATAATGTCGTTGCTGTTCTATAATGTCGTTGCTGTTCTAGAATGTCGTTGCTGTTCTAGAATGTCGTTGCTGTTCTATAATGTCGTTGCTGTTCTAGAATGTCGTTGCTGTTCAAGAATGTCGTTGCTGTTCTAGAATGTCGTTGCTGTTCTAGAATGTTGTTGCTGTTCTAGAATGTCGTTGCTGTTCTAGAATGTCGTTGCGGTTCTATAATGTCGTTGCTGTTCTATAATGTCGTTGCTGTTCTATAATGTCGTTGCTGTTCTAGAATTTTGATGCTGTTCTAGAATGTCGTCGCTGTTCTATAATGTCGTCGCTGTTCTAGAATGTCGTCGCTGTTCTATAATGTCGTCGCTGTTCTATAATGTCGTTGCTGTTCTATAATGTCGTCGGATGTTCTAGAATTTTTTGTTTTATGTTCACTTTCCACAGCAACACAAACTCCGATACAGACACAAGCACAGACACCAGTCTAATCCTGCATGTGAAACAGATGCTTTCTGTTCTTTATTCTGTTCTAGTAATATTGAGAAATAGTTTTGACATGAAACATACTCTAAATTGTATTCCTGTTCCCATTCAGTTTGTCAGTGTTCCGTTTGCCAACATGTTATAACACACACACACATTATGTTCTTCTATCCCCTATACCCAAAATTCATTTATCTAACCTTTAACCCTAACATTAACCTTAACCCAGACAGATAAACCTAACCACTAACCCCTTACATGTCATCATCAGACAGCAGCATTGACATTCATTTGCATGTGACCCAGTTCTCAGTGTAGCACCTAAAATGACTCCCTATTCTATCCCCTATTCCCTATTATATCCCCTATCCCCTATTCTATCCCATATTCTATCCCCTATCCCCTATTCTATTCCCTATTCTATCCCCTATTATATCTCCTATTCCCTATCCCCTATTCTATCCCATATTCTATCCCCTATTATATCTCCTATTCCCTATCCCCTATTCTATCCCCTATATAGAATATATATAGAATGACTCCCTATTCTATCCCCTATTCTATTCCTTATTCTATTCCCTATTCTATCCCCTATTCTATTCCCTATTCCAGTGGTTCCCAAACTTTTTATAGTCCCGTACCCCTTTTAACATTCAACCTCCAGCTTTAGCTCCATCAGTACAGATACCAACACATCTTGACCACCAAAGTCCATTTGATGTCACAAAGCTGTCCAGTACTTTAAAAAAATATCCTCTCATGTTGTCCTGGTTTCCAGAAGAGGATGTCTTCCTCAATTGACCCCCCATAAACGTAACGGACATGTACCAGGAGCTGTGCCAGGCCCGCCACGTCTGTGGACTCATCCAGCTGTAAAGCATAGAATTCACTGGCTTGTATGTGAAGCAGTAATTGTTTCAAAACATCTCCTGCCATGTCACTGATGCATTGTGAAACAGTGTTGTTTGATGAAGGTGTTTGTGTAGTTTTTTGGGACTTTCCCCCAAGCATGGTCCCAGCCATATCCACGGCAGCAGGAAGAATTAAGTCCTCCACAATAGTGTAGGGCTTGCCTGTCCTAGCCACTCGGTAGCTCACCATATAAGACTCCTCTAGCCCCTTCTTATTAATGGTATCTGTTGCTTTTATACATGTCTTACTACTTGAAAGTCATCTTTATTCTCGCTCAAAAAACTCCCGTTACTTATTTTTTAAATGGACATGTTTTGTTTCTAAATGTCTGTGCAAGAGTGAAGGTTTCATCGAGTTGTGAGATAGTACTTTTGCACATATAACACACTGTGGCTGAGGAAAGGCACTACTCCCAATATAAGTGAGCCCCTCTTCGATGGTCCAACGTCCCTGTCTGTCGTTCGGTGCTTTCCCGGGTAAGGGGGCAGTAGCTCTTCGGCTGCATCAGATTCACAACTGTCAGTGTCCATGCTAGCTGGGCTAACAACAAATGTAGAATTACTGATGCTAGCATTGGATGTGCTCGTGGAAGCAGAACAACTTGTGTCGTCGACAGGTGTAGTACTGCTGGTAGTAGCAGTCCTATCAGTAGAGCTGGTAGTAGCAGTACTATCAGTAGAGCTGGTAGTAGCAGTACTATCGGTAGAGCTGGTAGTAGCAGTACTATCAGTAGAGCTGGTACTATCAGTAGAGCTGGTAGTAGCAGTACTATCAGTAGAGCTGGTAGTAGCAGTACTATCAGTAGAGCTGGTAGTAGCAGTACTATTAGTAGAGCTGGTAGTAGCAGTACTATTAGTAGAGCTGGTAGTAGCAGTACTATCAGTAGAGCTGGTAGTAGCAGTACTATCAGTAGAGCTGGTACTATCAGTAGAGCTGGTACTATCAGTAGAGCTGGTAATAGCAGTACTATCAGTAGAGCTGGTAGTAGCAGTACTATCAGTAGAGCTGGTAGTAGCAGTACTATCAGTAGAGCTGGTAGTAGTAGTACTATCAGTAGAGCTGGTAGTAGCAGTACTATCAGTAGAGCTGGTAGTAGCAGTACTATCAGTAGAGCTGGTAGTAGCAGTACTATCGGTAGAGCTGTTAGTAGCAGTAGAGCTGGTAATAGCAGTACTATCAGTAGAGCTGGTAGTAGCAGTACTATCAGTAGAGCTGGTAATAGCAGTACTATCAGTAGAGCTGGTAGTAGCAGTACTATCAGTAGAGCTGGTAATAGCAGTACTATCAGTAGAGCTGGTAGTAGCAGTACTATCAGTAGAGCTGGTAGTAGCAGTACTATCAGTAGAGCTGGTAGTAGCAGTACTATCAGTAGAGCTGGTAGTAGCAGTACTATCAGTAGAGCTGGTAGTAGCAGTACTATCAGTAGAGCTGGTAATAGCAGTACTATCAGTAGAGCTGGTAGTAGCAGTACTATCAGTAGAGCTGGTAGTAGCAGTACTATCAGTAGAGCTGGTAGTAGCAGTACTATTAGTAGAGCTGGTAGTAGCAGTACTATTAGTAGAGCTGGTAGTAGCAGTACTATCAGTAGAGCTGGTAGTAGCAGTACTATCAGTAGAGCTGGTAATAGCAGTACTATCAGTAGAGCTGGTAGTAGCAGTACTATCAGTAGAGCTGGTAGTAGCAGTAGAGCTGGTAGTAGCAGTACTATCAGTAGAGCTGGTAGTAGCAGTACTATCAGTAGAGCTGGTAGTAGCAGTACTATCAGTAGAGCTGGTACTATCAGTAGAGCTGGTAGTAGCAGTACTATCAGTAGAGCTGGTAATAGCAGTACTATCAGTAGAGCTGGTAGTAGCAGTACTATCAGTAGAGCTGGTAGTAGCAGTAGAGCTGGTAGTAGCAGTACTATCAGTAGAGCTGGTAGTAGCAGTACTATCAGTAGAGCTGGTAGTAGCAGTACTATCAGTAGAGCTGGTACTATCAGTAGAGCTGGTAGTAGCAGTACTATCAGTAGAGCTGGTAATAGCAGTACTATCAGTAGAGCTGGTAGTAGCAGTACTATCAGTAGAGCTGGTAGTAGCAGTACTATCAGTAGAGCTGGTAGTAGCAGTCCTATCAGTAGAGCTGGTACTATCAGTAGAGCTGGTAGTAGCAGTACTATCAGTAGAGCTGGTAATAGCAGTACTATCAGTAGAGCTGGTAGTAGCAGTACTATCAGTAGAGCTGGTACTATCAGTAGAGCTGGTAATAGCAGTACTATCAGTAGAGCTGGTAGTAGCAGTACTATCAGTAGAGCTGGTAGTAGCAGTAGAGCTGGTAGTAGCAGTACTATCAGTAGAGCTGGTAGTAGCAGTACTATCAGTAGAGCTGGTAGTAGCAGTACTATCAGTAGAGCTGGTAGTAGCAGTACTATCAGTAGAGCTGGTAGTAGCAGTACTATCAGTAGAGCTGGTAGTAGCAGTACTATCAGTAGAGCTGGTAGTAGCAGTACTATCGGTAGAGCTGGTAGTAGCAGTAGAGCTGGTAGTAGCAGTACTATCAGTAGAGCTGGTAGTAGCAGTACTATCAGTAGAGCTGGTAGTAGCAGTACTATCAGTAGAGCTGGTAGTAGCAGTACTATCAGTAGAGCTGGTAGTAGCAGTACTATCAGTAGAGCTGGTAGTAGCAGTACTATCGGTAGAGCTGGTAGTAGCAGTAGAGCTGGTAGTAGCAGTACTATCAGTAGAGCTGGTAATAGCAGTACTATCAGTAGAGCTGGTAGTAGCAGTACTATCAGTAGAGCTGGTAGTAGCAGTACTATCAGTAGAGCTGGTAGTAGCAGTAGAGCTGGTAGTAGCAGTACTATCAGTAGAGCTGGTAGTAGCAGTACTATCAGTAGAGCTGGTAGTAGCAGTACTATCAGTAGAGCTGGTAGTAGCAGTACTATCAGTAGAGCTGGTAGTAGCAGTACTATCAGTAGAGCTGGTAGTAGCAGTACTATCAGTAGAGCTGGTAGTAGCAGTACTATCAGTAGAGCTGGTACTATCGGTAGAGCTGGTACTATCGGTAGAGCTGGTAGTAGCAGTCCTATCGGTAGAGCTGGTAGTAGCAGTACTATCGGTAGAGCTGGTAGTAGCAGTACTATCGGTAGAGCTGGTAGTAGCAGTACTATCGGTAGAGCTGGTAGTAGCAGTACTATCGGTAGAGCTGGTAGTAGCAGTCCTATCGGTAGAGCTGGTAGTAGCAGTCCTATCGGTAGAGCTGGTCGTAGCAGTCCTATCGGTAGAGCTGGTCGTAGCAGTCCTATCGGTAGAGCTGGTAGTAGCAGTCCTATCGGTAGAGCTGGTAGTAGCAGTCCTATCGGTAGAGCTGGTAGTAGCAGTCCTATCGGTAGAGCTGGTAGTAGCAGTAGAGCTGGTAGTAGCAGTACTATTAGTAGAGCTGGTAGTAGCAGTACTATTAGTAGAGCTGGTAGTAGCAGTACTATTAGTAGAGCTGGTAGTAGCAGTACTATTAGTAGAGCTGGTAGTAGCAGTACTATTAGTAGAGCTGGTAGTAGCAGTACTATTAGTAGAGCTGGTAGTAGCAGTACTATTAGTAGAGCTGGTAGTAGCAGTACTATTAGTAGAGCTGGTAGTAGCAGTACTATCGGTAGAGCTGGTAGTAGCAGTACTATTAGTAGAGCTGGTAGTAGCAGTACTATCGGTAGAGCTGGTAGTAGCAGTACTATCGGTAGAGCTGGTAGTAGCAGTACTATCGGTAGAGCTGGTAGTAGCAGTACTATCGGTAGAGCTGGTAGTAGCAGTAGAGCTGGTAGTAGCAGTACTATTAGTAGAGCTGGTAGTAGCAGTACTATTAGTAGAGCTGGTAGTAGCAGTACTATTAGTAGAGCTGGTAGTAGCAGTACTATTAGTAGAGCTGGTAGTAGCAGTACTATTAGTAGAGCTGGTAGTAGCAGTACTATTAGTAGAGCTGGTAGTAGCAGTACTATTAGTAGAGCTGGTAGTAGCAGTACTATCGGTAGAGCTGGTAGTAGCAGTACTATCGGTAGAGCTGGTAGTAGCAGTACTATCGGTAGAGCTGGTAGTAGCAGTACTATCGGTAGAGCTGGTAGTAGCAGTAGAGCTGGTAGTAGCAGTACTATCAGTAGAGCTGGTAGTAGCAGTACTATCAGTAGAGCTGGTAGTAGCAGTAGAGCTGGTAGTAGCAGTACTATCGATAGAGCTGGTAGTAGCAGTACTATTAGTAGAGCTGGTAGTGGAGCTGGTAGAGCTGGTAGTAGAGCTGGTAGAGCTGGTAGTGGTTGGATAGAAAACACTCAGAAGTTTCTAAAACTGTTTGAATTATATATGTGAGTAAAACAGAACTCATTTGGCAGCAAACTTCCATACAGGAAGTGAAAAATCTGAAAACGAGGCTCTGTTTCAGGGCCTGCCTATTCAACTGGCTTTTATTTATCGATATGTATGCACTTCATACGCCTTCCACTAGATGTCAACAGGCAGTGGAAGGTAAAATGGGGTGTCTAGCTTGATCTGAGGCCGAATAAGAGCTTTTGGAGTGACAGGTCCGGAATTTTCACTGTCTTCGACGGCGCGCGGGGGACCTCGATATTGTCTTCTGAAAAGCATTCGGTATACACGGCGAATATCTCCGGCTCTGATTTTATTTGATACATATGAGAAAAACATCATAAAGTAGGTTTTTTCAACCGAGTTTTATCAGTTTATTCAACGTTTAAATGGGACTTTTGGAATTTTCTGTTCTTTGCGCCAAGAGATGATGGGAATGTTCGCACCACAATGCTAGCCAAGGTTGCTAATTCAGAAGAAATGGACATTCTAAAACCAAACAACGATTTATTCTGGAAATAGGACTCCTTGTACAACATTCTGATGGAAGCTCAGCAAAAGTAAGACAACATTTATGATGTTATTTCGTATTTCTGTGTAATATGTTGATGCCTATTCTCCGCCGTGTTGGTGAGCGCTGTCTCACAATAACCCAAGCTGTATGTTGTGGTAAAGTTATTTTTAAAAATCTAACACAGCGGTTGCATTAAGAACCAGTGTATCTTTCATTTGCCATACAACAAGTATTTTTATGTAAAGTTTATGATGAGTTCTTTGGTCAGATTAGGTGAGTGTCCAAAATATCTCCGGACATTCTGGGGAATTGTTGCTACATTTTCACAATATCACGATTTGCAGCTCTAAATATGCACATTTTCGAACAAAACATAAATGTATTGTATAACATGATGACTGTCATCTGATGAAGTTGTCCAAAGGTTAGTGATTAATTTTATATCTATTGCTGGTTTTTGCGAAAGCTACCTTTGCGGTGAATAAATGCCTTTGTGTGTTTGGCTATTGTGGTAAGCTAATATAATTCTATATTGTGTTTTCGCTGTAAAACACTTTAAAAAATCGGAAATATTGTCTGGATTCACAAGATGTTTATCTTTCATTTGCTGTACACCATGTATTTTTCATAAATGTTTTATGATGAGTATTTATGTATTTCACGTTGCTCTCTGTAATTATTCTGGCTGCTTTGGTGCTATTTTTGATGGTGGCTGCAATGTAAAACTATGATTTATACCTCAAATATGCACATTTTCGAACAAAACATAAATGTATTGTATAACATGTTATAAGACTGTCATTTGCTGTATTGGACTTGTGATTTCATGAATATTATATTATATGATATCCCTGTCCCGTTAGGCTAGGCTATGCTAGTCAGCTTTTTTGATGAGGAGGATCCCGGATCCGGGAGGGTGATGAAGTAGATGTTTTAATGTGCAGGCTTTTACGAGAGCAGAAATCAGAGAACAAGTCAGAATTGGGGCTAGCAACAGTAGGTGGACCAGGGTGTACAGGCACATTTCCAGATATCATCAGCAGTAATACAATCAAGGCATGGCAGAGGACAGGGAGAGCTCTGCAGTGTTGATTTATGACATCTGAATGTGCATCAGATGGCAACAAGATCATATTGTACAGCAATTTCATGAGGTAACATGAATACAAAGCCGGCGAGAGTTTGGTTAGAATAGGATGGGAGGCCAAAAGTCTGTGTAACCAATAGAGAGTCAGAGTCCCGAGTGTGGGAACAAACACAGTCTGTAGTCAACAAAAAGTCAACAAAGTCATGAGGCAAATAGCAAAATGCACAATAATTTGTTTTAATATATAACGATTTGGGGCTAGCCATTGTAAGTTCAGAGTCACTCGCCAACAACAGCTGGAGGCGAGCGAAAGCTCGGGAGAAAGGGGAGAGTGTGGTGGAAAATACCCGTGGATGGTCTCTGAACAGCAGGAGGGAGCTTCAGAGGACGCTTCTAATACTCCTGAAACTTGTTGGGCCCAAAGGCCTATTACTTCACACCTTAGTGCAAATTGAATTTGTATCTGGCTCAGTTCCAGGTTGGAATGATGTCCTCAGCTTTCTGCTGTTTATTAGCTAGAGCACCCTCTGTACAGCGTGGAAAAATAAAACCTTGGTGGCAGTAATCTCGCCGGTTAATTTTGGTCAAAATGAGGTTGTAGGTTTGGAGTTTTGATCGGGAGCGAAGGCCATGCTGTGGAGGGTAGCATCCTACATATGTACCTGCCGAAAACTCCAAGTTTATCTAACTCCAAAAACATGTTGAAAAATGTGAGAGCTCACATTAAGCTGTGTCTCTCTCTCTCTGAGGGAGGCGTGTCCAACTGTTGGGGCGGTATGCAAATTGGAGTGGGTCTAGTGTATACGAGAGGATGCTGTTAATGTGAGCCATGACCAGCCTTTCAAAGCACTTCATGGCTACCGACCTGAGTGCTATGGGACGGTAATCATTTAGGCAGGTTACCTTCGCTTCCTTGTGCACATACAGTGCATTCGTAAAGTATTCAGACCCCTTAACTTTTTCCACATTTTGTTACGTTACAGCCTTATTCTAAAATTGATTCAAAATTGATTCAATAAAATAAAAATACCATAAAAATACCGTACCCCATAATGACAAAGTAAAAACAGGTTAGACATTTTTGCTAATTTATTAAAAATAAAACCAGAAATAGCTTATTTACATAACTATTCAGACCCTTTGCTATGAGACTCAAATTTGAGCTCAGGTGCTTCCCGTTTCCATTGATCATCCTTGAGATGTTTCTACAACTTGATTGGAGTACAACATGATTGGGAAAGGCACACACACCTGTCTATATAAGGTCCCACAGTTGACAGGGCATGTCAAGGCAAAAACCAAGCCATGAGGTCAAAGCAATTGTCCGTAGAGTTCCGAGACAGGATTGTGTTGAGGCACAGATCTGGGGAAGGGTACAAACAAATTTCTGCAGCATTGAAGGTCCCTAAGAACACAGTGGCCCCCATCATTCTTAAATGGAAGAAGTTTGGAACCACCAAGACTCTTCCTAAAGCTGGCCTCCCCGGCCAAATTGAGCAATCGGTGGAGAAGGACCTTGGTCATGGAGGTGACCAAGAATCCAATGGTCACTCTGACAGAGCTCTAGAGTTCCTCTGTGGCGAAGGGAGAGCCTTCCAGAAGGACAACCATCTCTGCAGCACTCCACCACGAGCCTTGGAAGCCGAAGACAGCGGCTTCGTCAGTTAATCCCTACCATTGTGTTGCTGGGTTGTCATAATGCTTCAGCAAATGTACATTACACCAGGGGCGTTGAAAGACACAATGTAAGTAACCTGATGTATGTCCCTCTAACTGCCCTGAATGACTCTGCTGCTTACAGCTTTTGTGTGCAGAAATCATGTGCCAGAGTTACACTGTCAGCACTGAGGCGGTGTAGGACGTCCACTGTGTGAAGAGCACCAACAAAAATAACATGAGCATGTTTACCTCTGATAAGCTTCCCAGTAAAGCAATTGAAACAATCAAGAATCCCAGAAAAGTTCTACAAACAGCCCACGTTAACTTCTTATGGCTGCAAGGGCAGTATTGAGTAGCTTGGATGAAAGGTGCACAGAGGTGCTCAGAGTAAACGGCCTGCTCCTCAGTCATAGTTGCTAATATATGCATATTATTATTAGTATTGGATAGAAAACACTCTGAAGTTTCTAAAACTGTTTGAATGATGTCTGTGAGTATAACAGAACTCATATGGCAGGCAAAAACCTGAGAAAGAATCCAAACAGGAAGTGGAAACTCTGAGGCTGGTAGATTTTGAACCAAGATCCTATTGAAATCACAGATGAGTTTGCACTTCCTATGGCTTCGACCATGCGCGTTCACATGTTCCATCGCTCATCTGAAGTCAATGTAATTCTCCGGTTGGAACGTTATTCAAGATTTATGTTAAAAACATTCTAAAGATTGATTCAATACATCGTTTGACATGTTTCTATGGACTGCTACGGAACTTTTGGACATTTCGTCAGGTTTAGTGAACGCGCTTCCCTGACGTTGGATTTGTTTACCAAAAAACTAACATTTCTTGTGGAAGTGGGAGTCCTGGGAGTGCATTCCGACGAAGCGCAGCAAAGGTAAGTGAAGATTTATAATGCTTTTTATGAGTTTTGTTGACTGCACAATTTGGCGGGTAACTGTATGGCTTGCTTTTGTGGCTGAACGCTGTTTTCAGATTATTGAATATTATGTTTTGCCGTAAAGCTTTTTGAAATCTGACACAGCGGTTGCATTAAGAACAAGTGTATCTTCTCTGTAAAACATGTATCTTTCATCAAGGTTTTTGATGTGTATTTCTGTTATCTGCAATTTCTCTGGATATTTTGGAGGCATTTCTGAACATGGCGCCAATGTAAATGGAGGTTTTTGGATATAAATATGAACTAAATCGAACAAGACATATATATATATGTATTGTGTAACATGAAGTCCTATGAGTGTCATCTGATGAAGATCATCAAAGGTTAGTGATTAATTTTATCTCTATTTGTGCTTTTTGTGATTCCTCTCTTTGGCTGGAAAATGACTGAATTTTTCTGTGAGTTGGTGGTGACCAAACATAATCGTTTGTGGTGCTTTCGCTGAAAAGCCTATTTGAAATCGGACACTTTGGTGGGATTAACAACAAGATTACCTTTAAAATGGTAAAAGACACATGTATGTTTGAGGAATTTTAATTATGAGATTTCTGTTGTTTGAATTTGGCACCGTGCACTTTCACTGGCTGTTGTCATATCGATCCCGTTAATGGGATTGCAGCCATAAGAGGTTTTAACATATGTAGCTGTAACGACGTTCCTCTTCTTCTGACGAGGAGTAAGAGATATCAGACCAATGTGCAGCGTGGTAAGTGTCCATTTCAATATATAAAACTGAACACTACAAAAATACAAAATAACAAAGTGAATGAACAAACGAAAATCGAAACAGTCCCGTATGGTGCAGGTACAGACACAGGAAACAACCACCCACAAAACACAAAGGAAAACAGGCTACCTAAATATGGCTCCCAATCAGAGACAACGACTGACACCTGCCTCTGATTGAGAACCATACTAGGCCAAACACATAGAAATAGAACAACAGAACAAAACATAGAAAAACAATATAGAATGCCCACCCCAACTCACGCCCTGACCAAACTAAAATAAAGACATAAAAAAGGAACTAAGGTCAGAACGTGACAGTAGCTTAGTAAACAAGGTTCATGAAATCAATAACTTCTTAGTAACAGATGACTATCTCTGAAACTCTCTTATTTAATACCTTTGGTGATACAGTGGTAGCAGTACATGGTTATAACATCTACCGAAAAGACAGAAATGCCAATAGTGGAGGTGTTGCTGTTTATATTCAGAACCACATTCCTGTAAAGCTTAGAGAGGATCTCATGTTAAATACTGTTGAAGTAATATGGCTACAGGTTCATCTGCCTCACCTAAAGCCCATTCTGGTGGGAAGCTGCTATAGACCACCAACAGCTAACAGTCAGTATCTGGATAATACTGTATGTGTTAAATGCTTGATAATGTATGTGATATTAACAGAGGTATATTTTCTGGGTGATTTAAATATTGACTCTCTCTCATCAAGCTGCCCACTCAAGAAAAAGCTTCAGATTGTAACCAGTGCCTGCAACCTGGTTCAGGTTATCAGTCAACCTACCAGGGTCGTTACAAACAGCACAGGAATGAAATCATCAACATGTATTGATAACGTTTTTACTAACGCTGCAGATATCTGTTTTAAAGCTTGAAAGCAGTATCCAGATCCATCGGCTGGAGTGATCACAATATAGTAGCCAAAAAGGAAAACCAAAGTTCCAAAGGCTGGGCCTAATATAATGTATAGGAGGTCATACAATATGTTTTGTAGTGATTTTGTAGATATCCCTCCCCGGAGTGAACTTCAGCTGATAGTCAGACTGTCTGAGGCGGTCGGCTCATCTGTGCAGCCGACGTGGCTTGTCCAGTTCCTGATGCCGACAGTAGCGTTGTGAGGGACTGGTGGTCGGTTCGGAGCGTGAACAGCCGGCCGTATAGGTAGAGGTGCCACCTTTCACAGACCCAGACACAGGCCAGTGCTTCTCGTTCGCCCACATAGTACCGTGGTTCAGTGGGGCTCAGGACCCTTGAGGCGAAGGCGACGGGCCTCTCAATGCCATTCTGCACCTGTGAGGGGACAGCTCCTAGTGCTCCAGCTGAGGCATCACAGATGACAATGATGGGGCAGACGGGGTAAAAGTGAGCCAAGACTAGGGCTGTGGTAAGCTGGCTCTTCAGTGAGCGGACCGCGTCAGAGCAGGCTTGCTGTCCAGGCCCATGGCTAATCCTTCATGAGGGGCTGGCGAAGGGGCGCTGTGGTCTGAGAGTAGTGGGGCAGAAACCAGAGGTAGTAGGCTGTCATGCCCAAGAATGAGGTCACCTGAGAGGCTGAGGTTGGTCCCGGGATGCGGAAGATGGCTTCAATGTTCGACATGAGTGGGGCAATGCCGTTGGCAGACATGCGGAACCCCACAAACTTGACAGCTGGAGCTGTAAATCTGCACTTTACACCGTTCAGGGTCAGGTTGTTCTCCAGTAAAGCACTGAATACTCTGTGGAGTCAATGGTCATGGATGTGGAGGTCAGGGCCGTGGACCACAATGTTGACCAGATAGACTGCCATCCTGGGTATTCCAGCGAGGATGGTGCTCATCACCTTCTGGAAGTCAATTTTCTATCACCTCGAATATTGAAGGCCTGCAGCTCAGCTTCAGAATGTCATAGATCCGAATCAATATATCTCCATATGCATCAGTCACGTTTTTAGTGGCCATTTTAAAGCGTGTTTCTAGCATAAGACATTGCGGAGTTTGGTTATAGATCATTAGCATAATTATAAAACTCTGTATTATCTGGATACTTTTTGTTTATTCATTTAAAAATATAAAGCCAACAATAGGTATTATTTTCTTTAATTAAGAAAGTAAATGGCATACCTGTTATATCTAGCTTAGCTGTCAAAGAAAGCACATCTGCACAGTTTCACAATGTACATCACTCTGTCGTTTAATGACGTGCCACTCATTCTGACAAGCCACTGACCCTGTTGTAAACTATAACAACGTACAGTACGATGAACGTCCGACCGTACATAACAATACCCTCACTCAATGTGAGCCCTGCTGCTGCCATGTTGTGTTGCTACCATGCTGTGTTGTCATGTGTTGCTACCATGCTGTTGTCATGTGTTGCTACCATGTTGTTGTCATGTGTTGCTGCCATGCTGTGTTGTCATGTGTTGCTACCATGCTGTTGTCATGTGTTGCTACCATGTTGTTGTCAGGTGTTGCTACCATGTTGTTGTCATGTGTTGCTACCATGCTGTGTTGTCATGTGTTGCTACCATGTTGTTGTCAGGTGTTGCTACCATGTTGTTGTCATGTGTTGCTACCATGCTGTGTTGTCATGTGTTTCTACCATGTTGTTGTCATGTGTTGCTGCCATGCTGTGTTGTCATGTGTTGCTGCCATGCTGTGTTGTCATGTGTTGCTACCATGTTGTTGTCATGTGTTGCTACCATGTTGTTGTCATGTGTTGCTACCATGTTGTTGTCATGTGTTGCTACCATGTTGTTGTCATGTGTTGCTACCATGTTGTTGTCATGTGTTGCTACCATGTTGTTGTCATGTGTTGCTACCATGTTGTTGTCATGTGTTGCTACCATGTTGTTGTCATGTGTTGCTACCATGTTGTCATGTGTTGCTACCATGCTGTGTTGTCATGTGTTGCTACCATGCTGTGTTGTCATGTGTTGCTACCATGTTGTTGTCATGTGTTGCTACCATGTTGTTGTCATGTGTTGCTACCATGTTGTTGTCATGTGTTGCTACCATGTTGTTGTCATGTTGTGCTGCTACCATGTTGTTGTCATGTTGTGCTGCTACCATGTTGTTGTCATGTGTTGCTACCATGTTGTTGTCATGTGTTGCTACCATGTTGTTGTCATGTGTTGCTACCATGTTGTTGTCATGTGTTGCTACCATGCTGTGTTGTCATGTGTTGCTACCATGTTGTTGTCATGTGTTGCTACCATGTTGTTGTCATGTGTTGCTACCATGTTGTTGTCATGTGTTGCTACCATGCTGTGTTGTCATGTGTTGCTACCATGTTGTTGTCATGTGTTGCTACCATGTTGTTGTCATGTGTTGCTACCATGCTGTGTTGTCATGTGTTGCTACCATGTTGTTGTCATGTGTTGCTACCATGTTGTTGTCATGTGTTGCTACCATGTTGTTGTCATGTGTTGCTACCATGTTGTTGTCTTGTGTTGCTACCATGTTGTTGTCATGTGTTGCTACCATGTTGTTGTCATGTGTTGCTACCATGTTGTTGTCATGTGTTGCTACCATGTTGTTGTCATGTGTTGCTACCATGTTGTTGTCATGTGTTGCTACCATGCTGTGTTGTCATGTGTTGCTACCATGTTGCTGTCATGTGTTGCTACCATGTTGTTGTCATGTGTTGCTACCATGCTGTGTTGTCATGTGTTGCTACCATGTTGTCATGTGTTGCTACCATGTTGTTGTCATGTGTTGCTACCATGCTGTGTTGTCATGTGTTGCTACCATGCTGTGTTGTCATGTGTTGCTGCCATGCTGTGTTGTCATGTGTTGCTACCATGTTGTCATGTGTTGCTACCATGTTGTTGTCATGTGTTGCTGCCATGCTGTGTTGTCATGTGTTGCTACCATGTTGTCATGTGTTGCTGCCATGCTGTGTTGTCATGTGTTGCTACCATGTTGTCATGTGTTGCTGCCTTGCTATGTTGTTGTCATGTGTTGCTACCATGTTGTTGTCATGTGTTGCTGCCTTGCTATGTTGTTGTCATGTGTTGCTACCATGTTGTTGTCATGTGTTGCTGCCATGCTGTGTTGTCATGTGTTGCTACCATGTTGTGTTGTCATGTGTTGCTACCATGTTGTCATGTGTTGCTGCCTTGCTATGTTGTTGTCATGTGTTGCTACCATGTTGTTGTCATGTGTTGCTGCCATGCTGTGTTGTCATGTGTTGCTACCATGTTGTGTTGTCATGTGTTGCTACCATGTTGTCATGTGTTGCTGCCATGCTGTGTTGTCATGTGTTGCTACCATGTTGTCATGTGTTGCTGCCTTGCTATGTTGTTGTCATGTGTTGCTACCATGTTGTTGTCATGTGTTGCTGCCTTGCTATGTTGTTGTCATGTGTTGCTACCATGTTGTTGTCATGTGTTGCTGCCATGCTGTGTTGTCATGTGTTGCTGCCATGCTGTGTTGTCATGTGTTGCTACCATGTTGTCATGTGTTGCTACCATGTTGTTGTCATGTGTTGCTGCCATGCTGTGTTGTCATGTGTTGCTACCATGTTGTTGTCATGTGTTGCTGCCTTGCTATGTTGTTGTCATGTGTTGCTACCATGTTGTTGTCATGTGTTGCTACCATGTTGTTGTCATGTGTTGCTACCATGTTGTTGTCATGTGTTGCTACCATGCTGTGTTGTCATGTGTTGCTGCCATGCTGTGTTGTCATGTGTTGCTACCATGTTGTCATGTGTTGCTACCATGTTGTTGTCATGTGTTGCTGCCATGCTGTGTTGTCATGTGTTGCTACCATGTTGTCATGTGTTGCTGCCATGCTGTGTTGTCATGTGTTGCTACCATGTTGTCATGTGTTGCTGCCTTGCTATGTTGTTGTCATGTGTTGCTACCATGTTGTTGTCATGTGTTGCTGCCTTGCTATGTTGTTGTCATGTGTTGCTACCATGTTGTTGTCATGTGTTGCTGCCATGCTGTGTTGTCATGTGTTGCTACCATGTTGTGTTGTCATGTGTTGCTACCATGTTGTCATGTGTTGCTGCCTTGCTATGTTGTTGTCATGTGTTGCTACCATGTTGTTGTCATGTGTTGCTGCCATGCTGTGTTGTCATGTGTTGCTACCATGTTGTGTTGTCATGTGTTGCTACCATGTTGTCATGTGTTGCTGCCATGCTGTGTTGTCATGTGTTGCTACCATGTTGTCATGTGTTGCTGCCTTGCTATGTTGTTGTCATGTGTTGCTGCCATGCTGTGTTGTCATGTGTTGCTGCCATGCTGTGTTGTCATGTGTTGCTACCATGTTGTCATGTGTTGCTACCATGTTGTTGTCATGTGTTGCTGCCATGCTGTGTTGTCATGTGTTGCTACCATGTTGTTGTCATGTGTTGCTGCCTTGCTATGTTGTTGTCATGTGTTGCTACCATGTTGTTGTCATGTGTTGCTACCATGTTGTTGTCATGTGTTGCTACCATGTTGTTGTCATGTGTTGCTGCCTTGCTATGTTGTCATGTGTTGCTGCCTTGCTATGTTGTTGTCTTAGGCCTCTGTGTAGTGTTGTCATGTGTTGCTACCATGTTGTTGTCATGTGTTGCTGCCTTGCTATGTTGTTGTCTTAGGCCTCTGTTTATGTAGTTTTGTTTTGTCTCTCTTGTCGTGATGTGTGTTTTGTCAAATATATTTGATTTTTATTTATTTTTGTCCCCCGTCCCCGCAGGAGGCCTTTTGCCTTTTGGTAGGCCGTCATTGTAAATAACAATTTGTTCTTGACTGACTTGCCTAGTTAAATAAGAAAGTTTAAAAAATTGTGGATTCCGCTATTTCAGACACACCCGTTGCTGACAGGTGTATAAGATCGAGCACACAGCCATGCAATCTCCATAGACAAACATTGACAGTAGAATGGCCCATACTGAAGAGTTCAGTGACTTTCAACATGGCACCATCATAGGATGCCACCTTTACAACAAGTCAGTTTGTCAAACTTCTGCCCTGCTAAAGCTGCCCTGGTCAACGCTAAGTGCTGTTATTGTGAAGTGGTAATGTTTACGAGCAACAACGGCTTAGCCCCGAAGCGGTAGGCCACACAAGCTCACAGAATGAGACCACCAAGTGCAGAAGTGAGTAAAAATCATCTGTCCTCAGGTTGCAACACTCACTATCGAGTTCCAAAATGCCTCTGGAAGCAACGTCAGCACAATAACTGTTCGTCGGGAGCTTCATGAATGGGTTTCCATGGCCGAGCAGCAGCACACAAGCCGAAGATCACCATGTGCAATGCCAAGCATCGGCTGGAGTGGTGTAAAGCTCGCCGCCATTGGACTCTGGAGCAGTGGAAACACGTTCTCTGGAGTGATGAATCACGCTTCACCATCTGGCAGTCTGATGGAGAAATCTGGGTTTGGCAGATGCTAGGAGACCTCTACCTGCCCCAATGCATAGTGCCAACTGTAAAGTTTGGTGGAGGAAGAATAATGGTCTGGGGCTGTTTTTCATGGTTCGGGCCCCTTAGTTCCAGTGAAGGGAAATCTTAACACTACAGCATACAATGACATTCTAGATGATTTTGTGCTTCCAACTTTGTGGCAACAGTTTGGGGAAGAACTTGACTAACCTGCACAGAGCCCTGACCTCAACCCCATCGAACACCTTTGGGATGAATTGGAACGCCGACTGCGAGCCAGGCCTAATCGCCCAACATCAGTGCCCGACCTCACTAATTATCTTGTGGCTGAATGGAAGCAAGTCCCCTGCAGCAATTTTCCAACATCTAGTGGAAAGCCTTCCCAGAAGAGTGGAGGCTGTTATAGCAGCAATGTTCCAACATCTAGTGGAAAGTCTTCCCAGAAGAGTGGAGGCTGTTATAGCAGCAATGTTCCAACATCTAGTGGAAAGCCTTCCCAGAAGAGTGGAGGCTGTTATAGCAGCAAAGGGGGGACCAACTCCATATTAATGCCCATGATTTTGGAATGAGATGTTTGACCAGCAGGTGTGCATATACTTCTGGTCATGTAGTGTATTTAAGGAGTGCATGGTAACAGTATTGGAGGATTTGGCTGCACTGACAAATCTATGGATAGCCAGTGGTGTAAAATACTTCAGTAAAAATACTTTAAAGTACTAATTAAGTATTAATTAATTAATTTAATTAAGTAGTTTTGGGGGGTATCTGTACTTTACTTGACTATTTATATTTTTGACAACTTTACTTCAAACATTTCTAAATAAAATTATGACATTTTTACTCCATACATTTTCCCTGACACCCAAAAGTACGTGTTACATTTTGAATGCTTAGCAGGACAGGAAAATGGTACATTTCACGCAAATATCAAGAGAACATCCCTGGTCATCCCTACTGCCTCTGATCTGGCAGACTCACTAAACATACATGTTTGCTTGTAAATTATGTCTGCATGTTGTAGAGTGACCCTGGCTATCCCTACATAAAACATGATTGTGCCGTGTGGTTTGATTAATATAAGCAATTTGAAATTAATTATACTTTTACTGTTGATGATACTTAAGTAGATTTAAAACCAAAAACTTTTAGATTTTTACTCAAGCAGTTTTTTACTGGGTGATTTTCACTTTTACTTGAGTCATTCTCTATTAAGGTATCTTTACTTTTACTCAAGTATGACAATAGGGTTGTTTTTCCACCACTGTGGAAAGCATAATGGCGTCTGGCAAGCCGGTTGGCCTACTGATTATTTTTTGAATAGGAAGAAATAAGCTCCAACAAAGCCCTCTTGTTGTAATGAAGTCAAATTAAAATGTAGACAAAAGTAAATTAATGACTTTCATCCCCATTTCCTGTCCACCTCTGTTTGCCTCAGTCGCTCGCTTGCCTTTTCAGTTGACTTCCATCACCATTTCCTGTTTGATTAAGCCTCAGTCATTCTTCAGCTGATGTCTGCCCGCTTGCCTTTTCAGTTGACTTCCATCACCATTTCCTGTCCACCTCTGTTTGATTAAGCCTCAGTCAGTTGACTTTCTACTGCACTCGCTCTTCTATAAGTTAAAAGTGTCTGACATTGAAATACATTTGGTCTCCAGTCTATGGACTATAGAAAAACCACATATCAATCAATCAATCAATGAAATGTATTTATAAAGCCCTTCTTACATCAGCTGATACAGAAACCCAGCCTAAAGGCTACTTATTACTTGTTCTACCGTCATCTCTCTCCTCCTTCCAGGCTTTTTCTTCTCTTGACTTTATATTTATTTAAAAAAAAAAATTATTTCACCTTTATTTAACCAGGTAGGCAAGTTGAGAACAGGTTCTCATTCACAATTGCGATTGGCAACTTTCATAAATTAGGTGCATTACCGCCACTGACCTCGTTCGTCTTTCAGTCACCCACGTGGGTATAACCAACCCACGTGGGTACCTGCTTCTATAAACCAATGAGGAGATGGGAGAGGCAGGACTTGCAGCGCGATCTGCATCACAAATAGAATTGAGTGTGGGTGCAGTAATTGAATAATATAGATGTCTAAATGTATTTTGCGATGCGAGCGATGTAGTCAGCCTGTTAGCCCTTGGAAACGTGCGAGCAGTATGGGTGCAATAATTTAATAATAGATTTCTAAATTTATTTTGCAACGCTCGCGCCAACGACGCGAGCGGTGTAGTCAGCCTGTAAGACTACATAATGTTAAATTAATTTGATGGCGCGTTTGGTGGAGCGACTCCAGCAGCACCATGGAGAGGCGCGCTGGGCATGGACAAGGTAAATATATTTGCGCCCTTGCCTTTGGCAAAGTGTGCACTGGTTATCATGAGCCGGCATCAGCGCTCACCTAAATAGCCCTCATGCCACTAGGTGAGAGGAGTTATCATTGTTTTTGGACAGAATAATGTGAGGTGTTATGAGTTGTTGGAGGTGCGTCTTGGTCAGTTTAGCTCGGAAAATGCCGCCCTCATCAAACTGCCTCTCTAGGCGGTTGCCAAGTCCTGCCTAATTCAGTTCCATCTCTCCTAGTCATAAATATTAGTCATTTGACTTTTAAAATGTATGACCTTTTATTGTGCCATGAACACAACCAGTCATGATGTTTTCCTCTGATTGTCAAACAATCACTTCAAAGGGCTACTTTACTAGGTTACCCGCACACTCATACACACACCAAAAAGTGTAATGACATTTGCCGATTGTCATTAGGCCAGAATTTATGCCTCCACTGCTGTCCACGAGCGTCTCGGTGTCTGCCACATCTCTGCCTTGGCAAAATGGCAGTGTTCTTGTGGAACCACATTGCATTTGGAGCATAAGCTAAACCACCCGTTTAACTCCATTCGCAAATATTTCATGCCTCTGTCAGTAATCAGGGCCAGTCCTTGCGATTCTTCTGCACTAGGCGAGACCAAAAACTGCAGCCCCAGCAAAATTAGAATAGTCCCAGTTAGCAAAATGATGTTGAAGAGGTCTAAAATACGTATTTTCTAGACGTTGAAATTAAGTTAAATTTAGGTTCAGAATGAAAGGTAAAAATAAGTATTTTCCGTAAATTTAAAATACATATTTTCCAGGACGTTGAAACAGCATCTTTTCCAGATTTCTGAATGAAAGTTGAAAATTTATATTTTTCAGACAATTAAATTATGTGTTTTCCCGGACGTTGAAATCAGGCTCATTTTTTATTCTGATTGAAAGTTGTAAATATAATTTTTCCCAGATAATGAAATTATGTATTTTCCAGTTGTTGAAATTAGGCAAATTTGGGGTTCTGAATAAAAGTTGTTTGGTCCAAATCAAGTCTGGTCCAGACCGGACAAAATCTGAACCAAACATAGACGTCTAATGTCTGTGGATGTGGAAATTGGGACTGCACCAAAAAAAGACTTCCAAAAGGCGTCAGCCAGTGCTTACCGAGGTGTAGCCTACAGTTGAGCCAGTGCTTACTGAGGTGTAGCCTATAGTTGAGCCAGTGCTTACTGAGGTGTAGCCTACAGTTGAGCCAGTGCTTACTGAGGTGTAGCCTATAGTTGAGCCAGTGCTTACTGAGGTGTAGCCTACAGTTGAGCCAGTGCTTACTGAGGTGTAGCCTACAGTTGAGCCAGTGCTTACTGAGGTGTAGCCTATAGTTGAGCCAGTGCTTACTGAGGTGTAGCCTATAGTTGAGCCAGTGCTTACTGAGGTGTAGCCTATAGTTGAGCCAGTGCTTACTGAGGTGTAGCCTACAGTTGAGCCAGTGCTTACTGAGGTGTAGCCTACAGTTGAGCCAGTGCTTACTGAGGTGTAGCCTATAGTTGAGCCAGTGCTTACTGAGGTGTAGCCTACAGTTGAGCCAGTGCTTACCGAGGTGTAGCCTACAGTTGAGCCAGTGCTTACTGAGGTGTAGCCTACAGTTGAGCCAGTGCTTACTGAGGTGTAGCCTACAGTTGAGCCAGTGCTTACTGAGGTGTAGCCTATAGTAGAGCCAGTGCTTACTGAGGTGTAGTCTACAGTTGAGCCAGTGCTTACCGAGGTGTAGCCTACTGTTGAGCCAGTGCTTACTGAGGTGTAGCCTACAGTTGAGCCAGTGCTTACTGAGGTGTAGCCTACAGTTGAACCAGTGCTTACTGAGGTGTAGCCTACAGTTGAGCCAGTGCTTACTGAGGTGTAGCCTACAGTTGAGCCAGTGCTTACCGAGGTGTAGCCTACAGTTGAGCCAGTGCTTACTGAGGTGTAGCCTATAGTTGAGCCAGTGCTTACTGAGGTGTAGCCTAAAGTTGAGCCAGTGCTTACTGAGGTGTAGCCTACAGTTGAGCCAGTGCTTACCGAGGTGTAGCCTACAGTTGAGCCAGTGCTTACTGAGGTGTAGCCTACAGTTGAGCCAGTGCTTACTGAGGTGTAGCCTACAGTTGAGCCAGTGCTTACCGAGGTGTAGCCTATAGTTGAGCCAGTGCTTACTGAGGTGTAGCCTATAGTTGAGCCAGTGCTTACTGAGGTGTAGCCTACAGTTGAGCCAGTGCTTACCGAGGTGTAGCCTACAGTTGAGCCAGTGCTTACTGAGGTGTAGCCTACAGTTGAGCCAGTGCTTACTGAGGTGTAGCCTACAGTTGAGCCAGTGCTTACTGAGGTGTAGCCTATAGTTGAGCCAGTGCTTACTGAGGTGTAGCCTATAGTTGAGCCAGTGCTTACCGAGGTGTAGCCTACAGTTGAGCCAGTGCTTACCGAGGTGTAGCCTACAGTTGAGCCAGTGCTTACCGAGGTGTAGCCTACAGTTGAGCCAGTGCTTACTGAGGTGTAGCCTACAGTTGAGCCAGTGCTTACTGAGGTGTAGCCTATAGTTGAGCCAGTGCTTACTGAGGTGTAGCCTACAGTTGAGCCAGTGCTTACTGAGGTGTAGCCTACAGTTGAGCCAGTGCTTACTGAGGTGTAGCCTACAGTTGAGCCAGTGCTTACTGAGGTGTAGCCTACAGTTGAGCCAGTGCTTACTGAGGTGTAGCCTATAGTTGAGCCAGTGCTTACCGAAGTGTAGCCTACAGTTGAGCCAGTGCTTACTGAGGTGTAGCCTACAGTTGAGCCAGTGCTTACCGAGGTGTAGCCTACAGTTGAGCCAGTGCTTACCGAGGTGTAGCCTACAGTTGAGCCAGTGCTTACTGAGGTGTAGCCTATAGTTGAGCCAGTGCTTACCGAGGTGTAGCCTACAGTTGAGCCAGTGCTTACCGAGGTGTAGCCTACAGTTGAGCCAGTGCTTACCGAGGTGTAGCCTACAGTTGAGCCAGTGCTTACCGAGGTGTAGCCTACAGTTGAGCCAGTGCTTACTGAGGTGTAGCCTACAGTTGAGCCAGTGCTTACCGAGGTGTAGCCTATAGTTGAGCCAGTGCTTACCGAGGTGTAGCCTACAGTTGAGCCAGTGCTTACTGAGGTGTAGCCTACAGTTGAGCCAGTGCTTACTGAGGTGTAGCCTATAGTTGAGCCAGTGCTTACCGAGGTGTAGCCTACAGTTGAACCAGTGCTTACCGAGGTGTAGCCTACAGTTGAGCCAGTGCTTACTGAGGTGTAGCCTACAGTTGAGCCAGTGCTTACTGAGGTGTAGCCTACAGTTGAGCCAGTGCTTACTGAGGTGTAGCCTACAGTTGAGCCAGTGCTTACTGAGGTGTAGCCTACAGTTGAGCCAGTGCTTACCGAGGTGTAGCCTATAGTTGAGCCAGTGCTTACCGAGGTGTAGCCTACAGTTGAGCCAGTGCTTACCGAGGTGTAGCCTACAGTTGAGCCAGTGCTTACCGAGGTGTAGCCTATAGTTGAGCCAGTGCTTACTGAGGTGTAGCCTACAGTTGAGCCAGTGCTTACCGAGGTGTAGCCTACAGTTGAGCCAGTGCTTACTGAGGTGTAGCCTACAGTTGAGCCAGTGCTTACTGAGGTGTAGCCTACAGTTGAGCCAGTGCTTACCGAGGTGTAGCCTACAGTTGAGCCAGTGCTTACTGAGGTGTAGCCTACAGTTGAGCCAGTGCTTACCGAGGTGTAGCCTACAGTTGAGCCAGTGCTTACTGAGGTGTAGCCTACAGTTGAGCCAGTGCTTACCGAGGTGTAGCCTACAGTTGAGCCAGTGCTTACTGAGGTGTAGCCTACAGTTGAGCCAGTGCTTACCGAGGTGTAGCCTACAGTTGAGCCAGTGCTTACTGAGGTGTAGCCTACAGTTGAGCCAGTGCTTACTGAGGTGTAGCCTACAGTTGAACCAGTGCTTACTGAGGTGTAGCCTACAGTTGAGCCAGTGCTTACTGAGGTGTAGCCTATAGTTGAGCCAGTGCTTACCGAGGTGTAGCCTACAGTTGAGCCAGTGCTTACTGAGGTGTAGCCTACAGTTGAGCCAGTGCTTACCGAGGTGTAGCCTACAGTTGAGCCAGTGCTTACCGAGGTGTAGCCTACAGTTGAGCCAGTGCTTACTGAGGTGTAGCCTACAGTTGAGCCAGTGCTTACCGAGGTGTAGCCTACAGTTGAGCCAGTGCTTACTGAGGTGTAGCCTACAGTTGAGCCAGTGCTTACTGAGGTGTAGCCTACAGTTGAGCCAGTGCTTACTGAGGTGTAGCCTACAGTTGAGCCAGTGCTTACTGAGGTGTAGCCTACAGTTGAGCCAGTGCTTACCGAGGTGTAGCCTACAGTTGAGCCAGTGCTTACTGAGGTGTAGCCTACAGTTGAGCCAGTGCTTACCGAGGTGTAGCCTACAGTTGAGCCAGTGCTTACTGAGGTGTAGCCTATAGTTGAGCCAGTGCTTACCGAGGTGTAGCCTACAGTTGAGCCAGTGCTTACCGAGGTGTAGCCTACAGTTGAGCCAGTGCTTACTGAGGTGTAGCCTACAGTTGAGCCAGTGCTTACTGAGGTGTAGCCTACAGTTGAGCCAGTGCTTACTGAGGTGTAGCCTACAGTTGAGCCAGTGCTTACCGAGGTGTAGCCTACAGTTGAGCCAGTGCTTACTGAGGTGTAGCCTACAGTTGAGCCAGTGCTTACCGAGGTGTAGCCCTCAGTTGAGCCAGTGCTTACTGAGGTGTAGCCTACAGTTGAGCCAGTGCTTACCGAGGTGTAGCCTACAGTTGAGCCAGTGCTTACTGAGGTGTAGCCTATAGTTGAGCCAGTGCTTACCGAGGTGTAGCCTACAGTTGAGCCAGTGCTTACTGAGGTGTAGCCTACAGTTGAGCCAGTGCTTACCGAGGTGTAGCCTACAGTTGAGCCAGTGCTTACTGAGGTGTAGCCTATAGTTGAGCCAGTGCTTACCGAGGTGTAGCCTACAGTTGAGCCAGTGCTTACTGAGGTGTAGCCTACAGTTGAGCCAGTGCTTACTGAGGTGTAGCCTACAGTTGAGCCAGTGCTTACCGAGGTGTAGCCTACAGTTGAGCCAGTGCTTACTGAGGTGTAGCCTACAGTTGAGCCAGTGCTTACCGAGGTGTAGCCTACAGTTGAGCCAGTGCTTACTGAGGTGTAGCCTACAGTTGAGCCAGTGCTTACTGAGGTGTAGCCTACAGTTGAGCCAGTGCTTACCGAGGTGTAGCCTACAGTTGAGCCAGTGCTTACTGAGGTGTAGCCTACAGTTGAGCCAGTGCTTACTGAGGTGTAGCCTACAGTTGAGCCAGTGCTTACCGAGGTGTAGCCTACAGTTGAGCCAGTGCTTACCGAGGTGTAGCCTACAGTTGAGCCAGTGCTTACTGAGGTGTAGCCTACAGTTGAGCCAGTGCTTACTGAGGTGTAGCCTACAGTTGAGCCAGTGCTTACTGAGGTGTAGCCTACAGTTGAGCCAGTGCTTACTGAGGTGTAGCCTATAGTTGAGCCAGTGCTTACTGAGGTGTAGCCTACAGTTGAGCCAGTGCTTACTGAGGTGTAGCCTATAGTTGAGCCAGTGCTTACCGAGGTGTAGCCTACAGTTGAGCCAGTGCTTACTGAGGTGTAGCCTATAGTTGAGCCAGTGCTTACTGAGGTGTAGCCTACAGTTGAGCCAGTGCTTACTGAGGTGTAGCCTACAGTTGAGCCAGTGCTTACTGAGGTGTAGCCTACAGTTGAGCCAGTGCTTACTGAGGTGTAGCCTACAGTTGAGCCAGTGCTTACTGAGGTGTAGCCTACAGTTGAGCCAGTGCTTACTGAGGTGTAGCCTACAGTTGCCTGAAATGTAGTTGTATGAATGCCCATCTATGTGGTAAGCCTACCATTTGTAAAACACCAGCAAATATGTCAGGTCTGGACAGGACCAAAAAAAAGACATTGGCCCATGCTTACTGGGTGTAGCTTACCATGTCTGTGTAACGGCTAGCTAGTTAGCTGTGGTGCGCGCTAATAGCGTTTCAATCGGTTATGTCACCCGCTTTGAGACCTTGAAGTAGTGGTTCCCCTTGCTCTGCAAGGAACGCGGCCTTTGTGGAGCGATGGGTAACGACGCTTCGTGGGTGACTGTTGTTGATGTGTGCAGAGGGTCCCTGGTTCGCGCCCGTGTCGGGGCGAGGGGACGGTCTAAAGTTAAACTGTTACATCTGCAGCAATTGAATTGTATGAATGCCCATCCATGTGGTAGGCCCACCATTTGTAAAGGAGGCCGGCCATTGCATTGGCTTTATTAGTCCTGATTCCTGTGACTAATCAATGTAGCTATTTAAGCTCTGAATATCAGCTACCCAACTTTGTCAGGAGTAATCGCAAGCCTATTTGCAATGTTTTTACACCAGTGGCGACCTGTCATTCATGGCAGGTGGGGCTATTGAGCCCCACATTTTTAGCAAAACGAAATAAAAAATTAAATATAAATATTTTGGGCGGTGTAGCTTGCCTGTTTTTTGCATGTTATTTTGGCATTAATACGTGTCACATATCAGTTTACAAACAATGAACAAAAAGTATATATCATTCAGTTTATAGAGCTGCATACACACATGATCTATTTTTAGTTTCCTGGAGTAAGGCAGCTCCAAAATGCAGTTGTTTCAGCCTAGCTCAGTGCTTTCAACAGCAGACTCCCAACACCTTACCACAGCTACACCTGGCTTTCAGCAGAGCTTTGTCTGGCAGCGAAACAGTTAATTCAGCCTCATTTACTGCCTTTAAAAAGACCTAGCTGATATGGCTGACCTGCTTTAATAAATGTGGTTTAAAATTTACACAGCAGGAAATGCAGAAGTATTTCATTTTTCTCTATGATCAAAAATTGACAGATACAAACTTGAAGTAGGTGAGGTTTTTTGTGTTGCTGGTGGATCTTATTCAGTTTAGCAAATGCTGCCCTCGTCAATCTGCTGCCCTCGTCAACCTGCTGCCCTCGTCAATCTGCCGCCATAGGAGGCCGCCTAATCCTGCCTAATGAGTGGGCCAGTTGTAATGAGTGGGCCAGCTGTAATGAGTGGGCCAGCTGTAATGAGTGGGCCAGCTGTGTTGAGTGGGCCAGCTGTGATGAGTGAGCCAGCTGTGATGAGTGGGCCAGCTGTGATGAGTGGGCCAGCTGTGATGAGTGGGCCAGCTGTGATGAGTGAGCCAGCTGTGATGAGTGAGCCAGCTGTGATGAGTGGGCCAGCTGTGATGAGTGGGCCAGCTGTGATGAGTGAGCCAGCTGTGATGAGTGGGCCAGCTGTGATGAGTGGGCCAGCTGTGATGAGTGAGCCAGCTGTGATGAGTGGGCCAGCTGTGATGAGTGGGCCAGCTGTGATGAGTGGGCCAGCTGTGATGAGTGAGCCAGCTGTAACGGTAATAATAAATCATGGAGTAACGGCCTACAGTTTTCTTGACATTTTGTTTTCATTATTGTGATAGGTTTTACCGGTACCCCCACTATTTACTTTGCCATAACACTTTACTTTCACCCCTGCTCTGAAATCTTTACATAGTGGCACAGCTAAGCCGACAAGGTGGTGCTGCGCCTCATATTTAGGGTTGGGGTATTATTTGGAGAGAACCCTGTCAGTGACCATAGCTGGTTTAAATCGCTTTAAAATTGGCATTTCCGGTACTCCCGGGATGAACATGAATTATTCCCGGTATTGAAATTTGGTAGATTTTCTAGAAAATATTAATCTCTACCACATAAGCCGTTTTCAAAGGGATGAATTGCTTTTAGGGGCAGTCACTCTTTATCCTTTCTTGGAGTATGCAGCATTACTAGTTATAGTTTATGGCTCTCATAATAAATCATTACTTTTGTGGAATTCGTGGATTCCATTTTAGATTCCATTTAACTGGTTACAATCCAGGCATGTCACATTTAAATAGATTAAGACCTTCGCCATTTTAAATTTGTACCAACACACCCTTACTGAGAAATAAAACGACAATTTTGTATTTCTAGTTTTTTTACTAACAATTTATTCATGATAATTCTTCAATCCCTCCTGCTGAAGTATAAGTAATAAAATGCATACTGTACATCACACCAAACAGACAGCTTTATAAAATAGACCCATTTCCTCTTGCTTACCTGTGTGAATTATACCAATATTTAAGAACCAACCAGGAGTGGAATAGAACCATAGCAACAGTTGAATTGGAGCCAAACAAGCAGGAGTATGAAGGGTCCAAGGAAAGGCAGGAGTATGAAGGGTCCAAGGAAAGGCAGGAGTATGAAGGGTCCAAGGAAAGGCAGGAGTATGAAGGGTCCAAGGAAAGGCAGGAGTATGAAGGGTCCAAGGAAAGGCAGGAGTAGGAAGGGTCCAAGGAAAGGCAGGAGTACGAAGGGTCCAAGGAAAGGCAGGAGTACGAAGGGTCCAAGGAAAGGCAGGAGTACGAAGGGTCCAAGGAAAGGCAGGAGTATGAAGGGTCCAAGGAAAGGCAGGAGTATGAAGGGTCCAAGGAAAGGCAGGAGTATGAAGGGTCCAAGGAAAGGCAGGAGTATGAAGGGTCCAAGGAAAGGCAGGAGTATGAAGGGTCCAAGGAAAGGCAGGAGTATGAAGGGTCCAAGGAAAGGCAGGAGTATGAAGGGTCCAAGGAAAGGCAGGAGTATGAAGGGTCCAAGGAAAGGCAGCAGGTTGTATACGCATCTCCACACAGGCAAAATACCTGTCTTACAACTATGCGTGAGGTAGTAGATTGTATAGTTGTGGGGTGCTAATACCTCACAGACAAAAAAAATCTGCCTTACAACTATGCAATCTGCTACCTCTACCCAGGAGCCCCCAGGCTGGGCCTCTGCCCTGGTTTACCTGTCCCAAACCAACCCCTGGACAGGTAGAGCCTATAAGCTAGGGCTAGGAGTTGGTTAGCATGCCTTTCATATGACAAGCACACCACAGAACAGCACATATCACTGTGAGTGATTCTTCACGGACTCAATCACACACACAGCTATCCATCAGGCCTGGTAAAGTTATAGAGCCAATCAGAAGCTGTTTCGAAACAACATGGTTCAGTGTATATATAATTATCTTCTGATCAGGGTAATATAACTACCCCACAACTATACAATCTACTACCTCACGCCGCATCTGCAGAGACTGACTGGTTCAGCTGTAATACACTTCAGACAAGACAGCCTCGAGGTCTTCTTGATGCTGCATCTTCCTGTGAAACACTGCATCAACTTGTGATCAGAATATTATTTGTTAGGAATTGATGAAAGTGTTCTTGTCATATTGAGAAAGACAGGAGGTTGTATAGTTATCGCCAAGTCTACTGGAGCGACTCAGGGAACGCAGAAGAGGAGCAGTCCAGGATCCACCTTACACCTGAACCACAAGCCGAGCCTTGAGCGTTGACGTCACAGCATCTGTGGAGACGTTATAATAATATCAAAACCATCACAAGAAACAATAGGTTTGGAAATGTGAGTTTTCTTTGCGAGTCAGTAGGTAGGCTGCCCAGCTTAGGGCTCTTTCTGTATGGTTCAGTCTGCCTCAGGTGGTGACGCAGTAAGATGGAGGGACTGCCCTGCAGCACGACAGACGCCATATTGTTATTGTCCCTCCCTTTACTAGCCAATGTCCTTGTTTTTGAATGAAAAGCACATTTTTTGTCCATTAAAATAACATCAAATTGATCAGGAATACAGTGCGGACATTGTTAATGTTGTAAGTGACTATTGTAGCTGGAAACGGCAGATTTTTTATGGAATATCTACATAGGCGTACAGAGGCCCATTATCAGCAACCATCACTCCTGTGTTCCATTAGAAAACCCTTTTGCAATTATGTTAGCACAGCGGAAAACTATTGGCCTGATTAAAGAAGCAATAAAACTGTCCTTCTTTAAACCCACGATCACCAACCACCAACTGTCTGTCATATACTTTCTGAAATAATTTCTGATTAAGTATTCGGTAAATTTTTCGTCAAATGTAAGTACCCCAAATAAAAATATTTAAACGAACGACCGCTTGTTTGAGTTATTCACTGCTAATGGTAGCTAGCTGGCTACACTTGAATTTCCCTCGCTTCAGAAAAATGGCGGTTCCTTCATGCAAGTGACAATATCCAGAAACTGAAATAGTATAGATAAGAAATCAAAGCTCTACAGGTAGCTAGGCTACAAAAAAAAGCAGTTTGAAGTAGTTTGATAGAAAACGGGTTCATAACTAGCCATATGTTAGATAGTTAAGCTATCTCATTCCTAAAGCAAACGAGACATTTAACGTTAACAGTAGCTAGCTGACATTTCAAGGTCTGATCCGGACAAACATTTGCTCTGGTCGTATGTTGCAGAAAAGCTGATTAATGATTAGCCATGTTAGTAGCTAGAACGAGCTATGTGGTAACCTATAACGGTGTTCCGTGTTTTCCCGACTAAAGCCACCGATTCTAGCTCTACTGCCCCACTTACCTGACTCCAGTTAGCTAGCGCCTCTGCCGTCGTGTGCTACAGCAACAAGCCGGTAGGATGACCGTTTGGGCACGTTCCAGGTCCACCAGCTAGGAGCTGGAGGGGCATCAAGTTTTAGACTGGTAGGTGGTGGGCTGAAGTTAAAAAAAAGTTACGTTTATCGAGTCCAGTGGGGATGGGCATCCCGGCTCTTTCCAGTGAGCTGAAAACCAAAAATCACCGAAAAGAGCCGGCTCGTTTGTCTCCCAAATGGCTCTTTAAAAAAAATATGTTTTGTATTTTGTCAAGTCAAACAGTTTGCGATAGTTTGACTATGATTGGTGTTAAAACAGTTCTAATTAAATTATTAAATTAAATCATACTCTACCTTAACCACAATGTATTTAAAAATGCATTGGTTTGTTATGAAAAAGAATGCTATTAAACATTTACATTTAAAGTATAACTTTTTAATGTTTATAAACAAAGTGCATATAAATCTAACCATTCAAAACGAATACAACCTGAACAGCATAATATAATACTGCACCATGTCAAAGAAAAATAAATAACAATGTGCAAAACTGCAGCATTAAAACATTAAACTAGTATTTATGCTGCAGTAGTTTATGTGTCGGGGGGCTAGGCTCAGTCTGTTATATCTGGAGTACTTCTCCTGTCTTATCCGGTGTCCTGTGTGAATTTAAGTATGCTCTCTAATTCTTTCTTTCTCTCTTTCTTTCTCTCTCTCGGAGGACCTGAGCCCTAGGACCATGCGTCAGGACTACCGGGCATGATGACTCCTTGCTGTCCCCAGTCCACCTAGCCTTGCTGCTGTTCCAGTTTCAACTGTTCTGCCTGCGGCTATGGAACCCTGACCTGTTCACCGGACGTGCTACCTGTCCCAGACCTGCTGTTTTCAACTCTCTAGAGACCGCAGGAGCGGTAGAGATACTCTTAATGATCGGCTATGAAAAGCCAACTGACATTTACTCCTGAGGTGCTGACTTGCTGCACCCTCGACAACTACTGTGATTATTATTATTTGAGCATGCTGGTCATTTATGAACATTTGAACATCTTGGCCATGTTCTGTTATAATCTCCACCCGGCACAGCCAGAAGAGGACTGGCCACCCCTCATAGCCTGGTTCCTCTCTAGGTTTCTTCCTAGGTTTTGGCCTTTCTAGGGAGTTTTTCCTAGCCACCGTGCTTCTACACCTGCATTGCTTGCTGTTTGGGGTTTTAAGCTGGGTTTCTGTACAGCACTTCGAGATATTAGCTGATGTACGAAGGGCTATATAAAATAAATTTGATTTGATTTGATTTAAACTGGTCCCTCTTTTCTCTCTTCTTTATTGCCATGTTATAACCAGCAGCACACAGCAATGCTGACCATATTTTGCTTTTATGAGAGATTTGCATTCAGAAATGCAAGCCGTCTCACTTTCAAGTTGCTGATGCGGTTTCTTCTCTCAGTAATTATTTGTCCCGTTTTCGAGAAGACCCTGTCAGAGGGAACGGATGTGGCCACTATGCAGAGTCTCCCTGTCATGACTTTAGTAAGCCGTGGGTAGACAGAGGCCTTGTTCTTCCACCAGCTCAGAGGATCTGCACATCTTGGAGGGGCTCCTCCAAATAAGGATCGGGCCTCCATTATGGCATCTGCTGAGGGATTCCTTCGTGCTGCGTCCCCAGTTGCTCTCTCGTCAAACAGCATCCAAACAGCAGACGTTTGTGGCACTGCTCCATCTGATCCCTCTTCTTCTGGTTGCTGTGGTGCCTGAGCCAGCTGGCTGCTGAGGCTGTCCCTCACTCTTCTTCTGGTTGCCCTGGTGCCTGAGCCAGCTGGCTGCTGAGGCTGTCCCTCCCTCTTCTTCTGGTTGCCCTGGTGCCTGAGCCAGCTGGCTGCTGAGGCTGTCCCTCACTCTTCTTCTGGTTGCCCTGGTGCCTGAGCCAGCTGGCTGCTGAGGCTGTCCCTCCCTCTTCTTCTGGTTGCCCTGGGGCCTGAGCCAGCTGGCTGCTGAGGCTGTCCCTCACTCTTCTTCCGGTTGCCCTGGGGCCTGAGCCAGCTGGCTGCCGAGGCTGTCTCTCCCTGCTGCTGAGGTTATTCCTTGAAGAGCCTCATCAATCGCTCTGGCATCACTGAAGGCTAACTTCATAAAACTGTAATCAAGAGCAGAGGTTTCTGATAGAACGCGATTATATTCCATTCTGTGGAACTTTCTGTCCATTAATGAACTCAGGGTGTTCATCAACTCTGTCACATGTCCTGTGGTTACATTTGCTTCTCTCTGGTGTCTGGCTGTGATTCGCTGCAGACCCTTACACAGGAGTATCATTTTTGAGGCTGTCACATAGCTGAAAAGAGAGAACAGTAACTTATTAGTTCAGGCTCATGTTTTGTCTACTGATACTATATTCTCATCTACTGCTCATATACAGTTGAAGTCGGAAGTTTACATACGCTTAGGTTGGAGTCATTAAAACTCGTTTTTCAACCACCACATATATATCTATGTATTTAACATTCCTTTTTCAGAACCCTGTCTTTCAAAAATCATTTGTAAAAATCCAAATAACTTCACAGATCTTCATTGTAAAGGGTTTTAACACTGTTTCCCATGCTTGTTCAATGAACCATAAACAATTCATGAACATGCACCTGTGGAACGGTCGTTAAGACACTAACAGCTTACAGACGGTAGGCAATTAAGGTCACAGTTATGAAAACTTAGGACACTAAAGAGGCCTTTCTACTGACTGAAAAACACCAAAAGAAAGATGCCCAGGGTCCCTGCTCATCTGCGTGAACGTGCCTTAGGCATGCTGCAAGGAGGCATGAGGACTGCAGATGTGGTCAGGACAATAAATGGCATTGTCCATACTGTGAGACGCCTAAGACAGCGCTACAGGAAGACAGGACGTACAGCTGACCGTCATCGCAGTGGCAGACCACGTGTAACAACACCTGGACAGGATCGGTACATTCGAACATCACATATGCGGGACTAGCACAGGATCGCAACAACAACGGACGAGTTACACCAGGAATGCACAATCCCTCCATCAGTGCTCAGACTGTCCGCAATAGGCTGAGAGAGGCTGGACTGAGGGCTTGTAGGCCTGTTGTAAGGCAGGTCTTCATCAGACATCACCGGCAACAACGTCACCTATGGGCACAAACCCATCGACGCTGGACCAGACAGGACTGGCAAAAGAGCTCTTCACTGACGAGTCACGGTTTTGTCTCACCAGGGGTGATGTTCGGATTCGCGTTTATCGTTGAAGGAATGAGCGTTACACCGAGGCCTGTACTCTGGAGCGGGATCGATTTGGAGGTGGAGGGTCCGTCATGGTCTGGGGCGGTGTGTCACAGCATCATCGGACTGAGCTTGTTGTCATTGCAGGCAATCTCAACGCTGTGCGTTAGAGGGAAGACTTACTCCTCCCTCATGTGGTACCCTTCCTGCAGGCTCATCCTGACATGACCCTGCAGCATGACAATGCCACCAGCCATACTGCTCGTTCTGTGCGTGATTTCCTGCAAGACAGGAATGTCAGTGTTCTGCCATGGCCAGCGAAGAACCAGGATCTCAATCCCATTGAGCACGTCTGGGATCTGTTGGATCGGAGGGTGAGGGCTAGGGCCATTCCCCCCTATAAATGCCTGGGAACTTGCAGGTGCCTTGGTGGAAGAGTGGGAGAGTGGGGGAGTGGGGTAACATCTCACAGCAAGAACTGGCAAATCTGGTGCAGTCCATGAGGAGGAGATGCACTGCAGTACTTAATGCAGCTGGTGGCCACACCAGATACTGACTGTTACTTTTGATTTTGACCCCCCCTTTGTTCAGGGACACATTTATTCAAGTTCTGTTAGTCACATGTCTGCAGAACCTGTTCAGTTTATGTCTCAGTTGTTGAATCTTATGTTCATACAAATATTTACACATGTTAAGTTTGCTGAAAATAAACACAGTTGACAGTGAGGACGTTTCTTTTTTTGCTGAGTTTATATATTTTGTATTTGTTTTGTGATGTTGGTGGGAGGGGCACTTGATTCAGCAGCCCTGGCACCAGGAAGGCAAAGTTTTGAACCATTTCATGTGTCTGAACGTAGAACTCCGACCGACCCGGCAGGCGCAGAGAGCAAATCAAGTGCACCTATGAGCCTACCGCTGGCCAATCAGATAGCTCCGATCACCATAGACTGTAAAAAAGATCGAACGCAAAGTTGATACCTCAGAGATTTCAAAACGTTTAAAACCTGAGAGAGACTCAACAAACACAGTAAGTTCATGTTTAAGTTGTTATTCAGCACTGTTCAACACTTTTATCAAATGCTTCTCCGTACTTCCGCTAACTACAACCAGCACTGCAGCTGCAATGAATGAGTAAAGTGTTTCCGATAAGCTTGCGTTATTATTAGCAGCTTGGGTCTTTTTTAATATCAAGGGATATTTAACTTTCTCTGATCATAGGAGTAACAACATGAATTGGTGCATGAGGCGGTGTGATTTGAGTTTCGCCATCAGCTGGAAGACTGTCCCCTTTTCTCAGTGGAGGGAGGGAGAGGAGAGGGACGAGGAGTCAGGTTAGAGGCAGCCTCACCACTGCTCCCTCCCTCAGACTGACCATCAGCTGGAAGACTGTGTCCCCTTTTCTCAGTGGAGGGAGGGAGAGGAGAGGGACGAGGAGTCAGGTTAGAGGCAGCCTCACCACTGCTCCCTCCCTCAGACTGACCATCAGATGCAGGACATCAGTCCAGTAAAGGAAAAAAAGCTAAATTATTTTGCTCACTCAGCTGTCTCACAAGCAATACAACAAACTATCTATTACCAGTGAGATCATACAGCTAAAAAAAAAAAAATACAATATAATTTCGAAATGGTCAGAGAAGAACAACATTGGCAGAGCATTTCAAGTATAAAACATCTAGTTTTATACTTGTATAAAACATCAGCACCTATAGCCAGTCTCCAGATCTCAACCCCATAGAAAATCTTTGGAGGGAGTTGAAAGTCCGTGTTGCCCAGCAACAGCCCCAAAACATCACTGCTCTAGAGGAGATCTGTATGGAGGAATGGGCCAAAATACCAGCAACAGTGTGTGAAAACCTTGTGAAGACTTACAGAAAACGTTTGACCTCTGTCATTGCCAACAAAGGGTATATAACAAAGTATTGAGATAAACTTTTGTTATTGACCAAATACTTATTTTCCAACATAATTTGCAAATAAATTCATTAAAATTACTACAATGTGATTTTCTGGATTTTTTCCCTCATTTTGTCTGTCATAGTTGAAGTGTACCTATGATGAAAATTACAGGCCTCTCTCATCTTTTTAAGCCACCACAATTGGTGGCTGACTAAATACTTTTTTGCCCCACTGTAGCTAAGATAATGTATTAGGCCTTTAGCCTACTGAGCAGTGATAATGTATTGGGCCTACAGCCTACTGAGCATAGCCAATATGCAGAGATAATGTATTGGACCTACAGCCTACTGAGTATAGCCAATATGCAGAGATAATGTATTGGGCCTATAGCCTACTGAGTGTAGCCAATATGCAGAGATAATGTATTGGGTCTATAGCCTACTGAGTGTAGCCAATATGCAGAGATAATGTATTGGGCCTATAGCCTACTGAGTATAGCCAATATGCAGAGATAATGTATTGGGCCTATAGCCTACTGAGCATAGCCAATATGCAGTGATAATGTATTAGACCTACAGCCTACTGAGCAGTGATAATGTAGTGGACCTACAGTCTACTGAGTATAGCCAATATGCAGTGATAATGTAGTGGACCTACAGCCTACTGCACAAACCCCATTGCTACAGAACTGTTTTTAATCGGTTAATGTTGCTTAAGTTTGTTAAGTAATTCCCCCAAACATCAGAGCGGTAGATCTTGCATTTTGACTCAGTGATCTTAACTCAGAAGAGGATGATGACCTCTGACCTAAACAAAGTAAACATGATGTTCATTGGCGTATGTGTAGGTTTAGCAGGAGATCTCAGCATCTTAAATCAAAAGGTTGGTGCACTAGTCAAACTAATAAAAATCAAAGAAGCTAGACATTGTGAAGACGGAAAACATATTTCTGGATCTCCAGGACATAGCAGCCAAAATGTTACAGTTACTGAATGAAGAGGTCCCTCCCTTCCAGGTTCCTGGTGTAGGGATCTGAATAGAAACTTGAATCCGACTGGAGGAGCACAGTTTTATTTTGCGTTAAAGTTGGTCAGTTTCCTCCCATCCAGTAGGTGCCGGCATGCACCTTTAGTTGTTTGATGGCCACTAAAATACCATAGAAGATGATAGTACCACAGAGAACAACGAGCCAGATATTTCAGCGGATGTATAAATGGGACGTTTCCACTCGCTATGAAATATGATGACGAGAGGAAGCCCAGTGACGGGAATTGAGAGAAGATGGTATTACCAAATATGGTAGTGAGAGGAAGCCCAGTGACGGGAATTGGGAGAAGATGGTATTACCAAATATGGTAGGGAGAGGAAGCCCAGTAGCAGGCCATGGGACAAGATGCCACGAGATGGATTTTGGCTGACATTCTGCACATTTTCTCATCAATGAAACATTTAACCTCCATACATTTTTCTGTTTCCAAAACTAGAATCTGTAACAAACAGAGTGGACTGCGTTTTGTAGACTTTCCCTAACGGAAATATGCAAATAAATGCTAGATCGCGCCAATAGGATCTCACTAGTTCGTGCTAGGTTCAACCCACCTCTGTGCATGTTCTGCCCACTAGGATTCATTGGCTCCAGGCTTTGGTCTATCTTGGGTTAGTTATAAAAAGCTTTGAAAGTACGCATCACAAGTTTTGATTGGTTTACAGTTTAGTACTCTGCGGCGTTTGCCTGTCCAGCCAGCGAACATAAAAGTAAGTATTTTGAATTGCAAGAATTGACAATAAATGGAAATATGTTCAGAATAACTAAATATACCCAATATGAAAACCAGCTCCTCCCTCGACATACCGTACCAGTCAAAAGTTTGGACACACCTACTCATTCAAGGGTTTTTATTTATTTGTACTATTTTCTACATTGTAGAATAATAGAGAAGATATTAAAACTAGGAAATAACACATATGGAATCATGTAGTAACCAAAAAAAAGTGTTAAACAAAGAAATATATATTTTAGATTCTTCAAAGTAGCCACTCTTTGCCTTGATGACAGCTTTGCAGACTCTTGGCATTCTCTCAACCAGCTTCATAGGGAATGCTTTTCCAACAGTCTTGAAGGAGTTCCCACATATGTTGAGCACTTGTTGGCTGTTTTTCCTTCACTGCGGTCCAACTCATCCCAAACCATCTCAATTGGGTTGAGTTTGGGTGATTGTGGAGGCCAGGTCATCTGATGCAGCACTCCATCACTCTCCTTCTTGGTCAATAGCCCTTACACAGCCTGGAGGTGTGTTGGGGCATTGTTCTGTTGAAGAACAAATGATAATCCAACTAAGCCCAAACCAGATGGGATGGCGTATTGCTGCAGAATGCTCTGGTAGCCATGCTGGTTAAGTGGGCCTTGAATTCTAAATAAATCACAGTGTCACCAGCGATGCCCACAACATCACACCTCCACTTCCATGCTTCACGGTGGGAACCACACATACAGAGATACGTTCACCTACTCCTCGGCTCACAAAGACATGGCGGTTGGAAACAAAAATCTAACATTTGGACTGATCAGACCAAATGACAGATTTGCACCGGTCTAATGTCCATTGCTCGTGTTTCTTGGCCCAAGCAAGTCTCTTTTTATTATTGGTGTCCTTTAGTAGTGGTTTCTTTGCAGCAATTTGACCATGAAGGCCTGATTCATCTGAACAGTTGATTTTGACATGTGTCTGTTACTTGAACTCTGGAGCATTTATTTGGACTGCAATCTGAGGCTGGTAACTCTAATGAACGTATCCTCTACAGCAGAGGTAACTCTGGGTCTTCCATTCCTGTGGCGGTCCTCATGAGAGCAAGTTTCATCATAGCGCTTGATGGTTTTTGCGACTGCACTTGAAGAAACTTTCTTAGTTCTTGAACTTCTCCGGATTGACTGACCTTCATGTCTTAAAGTAATGATGGACTGTCGTTTCTCTTTGCTTATTTGATCTGTTCTTGCCATAATATGGACTTGGTCTTTTACCAAATAGGTAAAATCTTCTGTATACCACCCCTACCTTGTCACAACACAACTGATTGTCTCAAATGTATTAAGAAGGAAAGGAATTCCACAAATTAACTTTTAACAAGGCACACCTGTTAATTGAAATGCATTCCAGGTGACTACCTCATGAAGCTGGTTGAGAAAATTCCAAGAGTGTGCAAAGCTGTAATCAAGACAAAGGGTGGCTACTTTGAAGAATCTCAAATATAGAATATATTAACACTTTTTTTGGTTACTATATGATTCCATATGTGTTATTACATAGTTTTGATATCTTCACTATTGTTCTACAATGTAGAAAATAAAAACCATTGAATGAGTAGATGTGTCCAAACTTTTGACTGGTACTGTAGATCGATCATTTGGGTTCCCGCGTGACGCAGCGGTCTAAGGCACTGCATCTCAGTGCAAGAGGCGTTACCACAGTCCCTGGTTCGAATCCAGGCTGTATCACATCCAGCCGTGATTGGGAGTCTCATAGGGCGGCGCTCAATTGGCCCAGCGTCATCAGGTTTGGCCGGGGTAAGACGTCATCGTAAATAAGAATTAGTCTGACTTACCTAGTTAAGTAAAGGTAAATAACATCCTGAAAACTAAAGCAACCCAACACCTATAGGTGCCAATAGAGCCAAGACGCTTTCTTTGACCGTTTGCTTGTTGTATAGCACTATTATTAGATATAAAGGCTCATACATGCTTACAACATGTTATGGAGCTTTACCCATTGTCACTGGTATGATGAATTGACAGTAATAACTAAACTGACACGTGAGGTTTACTCCGTGGCCACCAGGGGGTGCTATGACACAAACAGATTTAATTTAAAAAGGTACTGAATTGCCATTTGATGAATTCCAGGAAGAAAAGGGACAGAGACTGTTTGACAAAATAGATATAGTGTATTTAATCTTGTCTGACAACTGGACATAGTGGACATAGTGGCATATTTGGCGTATACTGTATTCTCAAGGTTTCTGTTTGGTGTCTCCGGTGGCCCCTTCCTCTTCAGAAGTGCTGTGCATCTCCCAGCTGAGGCAGGTGTCAGAGTCTGAGTCATCTGAGTCATCCTCGCCCTGCTCCACCAGGGAGGCTGTCTTGGACAGCATCACGTCCAAACTCCTGTAGGCCATCGGGTCAAAGCTGGTCCGCCCAGACCTGATAGAGAGAGAAAGAAATGTGTATTTAAAAGCTTTACAGAGTATCACTGCCAGGGAGGTGGAATTATTCGAAACAATTCACACATTTTAATATATGAATAAAACAAACGACAATTATAAATTCAAACACATATTTTCTTCTTATTCTGTACCTCCAGGCCTTGAGGTCCTGAGAGATGTTCTTGACCAGGCTCTTCCCTCTCACGGTGCCCATCCTGCGGATGTCAATGCCGGACATCAGGTCCTCTACGTACTGACCCAGGGAGATGGACTCTCTATACTTTGCTGACCAGTCCACTGGCTCCAGGACCTGCTCCAGGTACAGAAATATAAAAGGCATTGTGGTCCTGTTCAGTGGGTAGAGCATGGCGCTTGCAATGCCTAAGAAAATACGTAAAATGTATACACACATGAGTGTAAATGCTTTGGATAGAAGTGTCTGCCAAAAGGCATATGGGCACTGTGCAAAAACTGGTTGAATCAACATTGTGTCCACGTCATTTCAAACCCAAAATTAAATTTGATGACTTTGAATCTATGTGGAAAACTGATTGGATTTGCAAAAAGTAATCAATATTAGGGTATTAGGGGAATGGCAGCCGTTTTATGGGCTCCTGACCAATAATTGTGTAATTTTGTGTAATTTTTGGCGTTTATCGTAACTTTTTGTTTGTTTGTTGTAGATAATATTTCCGCCTTAATTTCCTAGACTGAAAAGCGCTTTTTGATCACTAACCTGAATTTGGATGAGGACTTCTACTTCAATGAGGCAAAAGACATTGAATATTATAAACACTCGGAGATGGCGCTATAGAGGCCGGTGATACCTGACTACATCGGAGAGTGGATAAACTGCCTCTACCCTCCGTTCTACTGGCGAACGTGCAATCACTGGAGAATAAACTAGATGAGCTCCGTTCGAGACTATCCTATCAACATGATTTGAAGACCTGTAATATGTTTCTCCCAGTCGTGGCTGAACAAGGACATAGTAAATATAAATCTAGCCGGTTTTTCTACATCGGCAGGACAGAACGGTGGTGTCGGGGAAGCTTGTGTGTGTCTCTTTGTTAACAACCGCTGGTGCGCTAATATTAAAGAAGGCTGGAGGTTCTGCTCACCCGAGATAGAGTACCTCATGATAAGCTGTAAAGTTTATGTTTTTCGAAGCTGTCTATTTACCACCACAAACACTCAACAAGCTGTGTAAGTGCATCAACAATGTCATCCCCACAGTGACCGTACGTACATATCCCAACCAGAAGACATGGATTACAGGCAACATCCACACTGAGCTAAAGGCTAGATCCGCCACTTTTAAGGAGCGGGACACTAATCCGAACGCTTATAAGAAATCCCACTATGCCCTCCGACGAACCATCAAACAGGCAAAGCGTCAATACAGGATCAAGATCAAATCCTACTACACCGGCTCTGATGCTCGTCGGATGTGGCTAGGCTTGCAAACTATCACGGATTACAAAGGGAAACCCAGCCACAAGCTGACCAGTGACGTGAGCCGACCAGACAAGCTAAATACCTTCTACGTTTGCTTCGAGGCTAGCAACACTGAACCGTGCATGAGAGCACCAGCTGTTCTGGACAACCGCTATCGCGCACTCAGTATCCGATTTGAGTAAGACCTTTAAACATGTTAACATTCACAAGGCCGCAGTACCAGACAGATTACCAGGACACATACACAGAGCATGCGCTGACCAACTGGCAAGTGTCTTCACTGACATTTCAAACCTCTCCCTGACCCAGTATGTATCTACATGTTTTAAGTAGACCACCATAATCCCTGTGCCCAAGACCGCCAAGGTAACCTGTCTAAATGACAGGTTACCTGTACTGGTACCCCATGTATATAGCCAGGTTATCATGGACTCTGTACTGGTACCCAGTGTACACTATCGTTCAAAAGTTTGGGGTCACTTAGAAATGTCCTTGTTTTGAAAGACAAGCACGTTTTTTGTCCATAAAAATAACATCAAGTTGATCAGAAATACAGTGTAGACATTGTTAATGTTGTAAATGACTATTGTAGCTGGAAACGTCTGATTTTTTTATGGAATATCTACATAGGCGTACAGAGGCCCATTATCAGCAACCATCACTCCTGTGTTCCAATGGCATGTTGTGTTAGTTAGTCCAAGTTTATCATTTTAAAAGGCTAATTGATCATTAGAAAACCTTTTGCAATTATGTTAGCATGGCTGAAAACTGTTGTCTTGATTAAAGGACAACAGTAATCGAGAATTTCAATAAGCATTTATCTACGGCTGTCCATGCTTTCCACCTGGATACCCCAACCCCAGCCAACAGCTCCGCACCTCCCGCAGCTACTTGCCCAAGCCTCCCCAGTTTCTCCTTCACCCAAATCCAGATAGCAGATGTTCTGAAAGAGCTGCAAAATCTGGACCAGTACAAATCAGCTGGGCTAGACAATCTGGACCCTCTCTTTCTAAAACTATCTGCCGCCATTGTTGCAACCCATTTTACTAGCCTGTTCAACCTCACTTTCGTATCGTCCGAGATTCCTAAAGATTGGAAAGCTGCCGCGGTCATCCCCCTCTTCAAATTAGGTGACACTCTAGACCCAAACTGTTACAGACCTATATCCATCCTGCCCTGCCATTTTAAAGTCTTCGAAAGCCAAGTTAACAAACAGATCACTGACCATTTCGAATTCCACCGTACCTTCTCAACTGTGCAATCCGGTTTCCGAGCTGGTCATGGGTGCACCTCAGTCACGCTCAAAGTAGTAAACAATATATCATAACCTCCATCGATAAAAGACAGTACTGCGCAGCCGTCTTCCTTGACCTGGCCAAGGCGTTCGACTCTGTCAATCACCGTATTCTTATCGGCAGACTCAACGGCTTAGGTTTCTCAAATGACGGTCTCGCCTGGTTCACCAACTACTTCTCAGATAGAGTTCAGTATGTCAAATCGGAGGGTATATTGTCCGGACCTCTGGCAGTCTCTTTGGGGGTGCCACAGGGTTCAATTCTCGTGTCGACTCTCTTCTCTGTATATATCAATGATGTCGCTCTTGCTGCTGGTGATTCCTTGATCCATCTCTACGCAGACGACACCATTCTGTATACATCTGTCCCTTCTTTGGACACAGTACTAGCAAACCTCCAACCGAGCTTCAATGCCATACAACACTCCTTCAGTGGCCTCCAACTGCTCTTAAACGCTAGTAAAACTAAATCCATGCTCTTCAACCAATCGCTGCTCGACTAGCATCACTACTCTGGATGGTTCTGACTTAGAATATGTGGACAACTACAAATACCTAGGTGTCTGGCTAGACTGTAAATTCTCCTTCCAGACTCACATCTCCAATCCAAAAAGAAATCTAGAATTTACTTCCTATTTCACAGCAAAGCCTCCTTCACTCACACTGCCAAACATACCCTCGTAAAACTGACTATTCTACCAATCCTCGACTTCGGCGATGTCATTTACAAAATAGCCTCCAACACTCTACTCAGCAAACTGTATGCAGTCTATCACAGTGCCATTCGTTTTGTCCCCAAATCCCCATATACCACCCACCACTGCGACCTGTATGCTATCGTCGGCTGGCCCTCGCTACATATTCGTCGCCAGACCCACTGGCTCCTTATCTCAGCTCACTGGTCCCCATAACAACACCAACCCGTAGCACACGCTCCAGCAGGTATATCTCACTGGTCATTCCCAAAGCCAACACCTCTTTGGCCGCCTGTCCTTCCAGTTCTCTGCTGCCAATGATTGGAACGAATTGCAAAAATTGCTGAAGTTGGAGACTTATATCTCCCAAACTAACTTTAGGCATCCGCTATCTGAAGAGCTTACAAATTGCTGCAGCTGTACACAGCCCATCTGTAAATAGCCCATCCAACTACCTACCTCATCCCCATATTGTTTTTATTAACTTTTTTGCTCTTTTGCACACCAGTATTTCTACTTACACGTCATCATCTGCTCATCTATCACTCCAGTGTTAATTTGTAATTACTTTGCCACTATGGCCTATTTATTGCCTTACCTTCTTACTCCAGTTGCACACACTGTATATAGACTTTTCTATTGTGTTATTGACTGTACGTTTGTTTATTCCATGTGTAACTCTGTGTTGTTGTTTGTGTCGCACTGCTTTGCTTTATCTTGGCCAGGTCCCAGTTGTAAATGAGAACTTGTTCTCAACTAGCCTACCTGGTTAGATAAAGGTGAAATAAATAAATACAAAATAAATAAAAACGAAGCAATAAAACTGTCTTTCTTTAGACTAGTTGAGTATCTGGAGCAACAGCATTTGTGGATTCGATTACAGGCTCAAAATGGCCAGAAACAAATAACTTTCTTCTGAAACTCGTCAGTCTATTCTTGTTCTGAGAAATTAAGGCTATTCCATGCGTGAAATTACCAAGAAACTGAAGATCTCGAACAACGCTGTGTACTACTCCCTTCACAGAACAGCGCAAACTGGCTCTAACCAGAATAGAAAGAGGAGTGGGAAGCCCCGGTGCACAACTGAGCAAGAGGACAAGTACATTAGTGTCTAGTTTGAGAAACAGACGCCTCAAGTCCTCAACTGGACATTGAACTGACATCTGTGCCCAGTGGGTTATTTACAAAGGGGTCTTCTGGTCAAACAGAAAAACATCTATTGATTAAAGAACAACAGACTGGTCGACTGAGGCTAAATTATGATGATGAAAAGACCATTCATTACCTTCTCAGCCTCTCTGTGCAGACGCCTCTCCCCCTTCAGGAAGTCAACAGGGCTCTTACTGGCATCTACATGTTTCTTCATCTCAGTGTGGACCTTGAATGAATTAATACATTTGATTAGATATTGTAACAGGATATGTCTTTATACTTTAGCCAACATATTTTAGTGTTCTGTTGTTATGTGTCTTGTATGTAACAATTCATCAACACACATGAAGTGAATTGAATTTCCAAGAAAGATAAGCTAACAGTGGATGTAATATATGTAATATTTATATTTTAATATATAATTTGATACAATACCAGCTGCAACTAGGGAATAAAATTAATCATAGTGGGCAGAACAAACAAGGAGATGGGGAGAGCCAAGCACGAGCTAGCGAGATCGTATTGGTGCGTTCTATCATGTATTTGCATATTTCTGTTAGGGAACGCCTACTCTGTGAAATGCGCGTGTGCAATAACTAAATTCACCATTGCACTCCTTCTAAACATCTCCATTTTTAGAAACTTCAGCAAAGAGTAAAGTCTACAAAACACAGTCCACTCAGTTTGTTACAGATTATGGAGATCAAATCTTCATTGATGAGAAAATTAGCAGAATGTCGGCCAAAAACCCATCTCGCTCCATCTTCTCCCACTGCCGGCCACTAGGCTTCCTTTCATCACCAAATTTGGTAGTGAGTGGAAATGCCAACAGGATATTCACATTTCTACATCAGGTGAAATATCTGGCTCGTTGTTCTATCTATTTCTATAGCCATCTGTGCTTCAGCTCCACTATACGGGTCAGAGTAGCGCAGAAGATGTCGCATGCTGAGGCAGTGAAGAAAGTATGGCTGATAGATGGATCAAGGGTGAGGGATTCTGAGAGGATCCCTGTGAATAGTAGATCAGAGGGATCGGCCAATGAGTGATATATAGTACCAGTCAAAAGTTTGGACACACCTACTCATTCCAGGGTTGTTCTTTTTTTCTTCTTTAAAAAAAAATATTTTCTAAATTGTATAATAATAGTGAATATCAAAACTATGAAATAACACATATGGAATCATGTAGTAACCAAAAAAGTGTTAACTTCTTGTCAATAGGGGGAGCTGTTAGCACTATTTTTTTCTTGATGTTCCCAAATTAAACTGCCTCGTACTCAATTCTTGCTCGTACAATATGCATATTATTATTACTATTGGATAGAAAACACTCTCTAGTTTCTAAAACCGTTTGAATTATGTCTGTAAGTGAAACAGAACTGGACTTAGAGCAATTTCCCTATGTGGAGTTGAGAATGCAGATTTTTCCAACCTGTTCTCAGACCTGTGTATAACTTTGCCTGTCTTCTATTGGTTGAGATGCACTGCATACGCCTTCCCCTGGGTGTCAGCGAATAGAGGGCCTTGAAATGGAGTCTCTACGCAGATCAGAAAGTCTATAAATTGATTGGAATCGATGTGTCCCTTCTTTTGCTTCTTCGCGCTGACGCACTGAGGACCTTGGCATGTCGTTTTAGAAGCTCCCGTTTTAGGAACTAGTTATATCCGGCTCTGTTTTTATTCGATATAGGCTTTAAAGACATCATAATCTTGTTATTTTGAACCGAATTATATCAGTTTATGTCAGTATATTGCGATTTTCGGGTATTTATTTTCTTGGCGCTGTAGGAAGTTGAGTATCTCTGGCCCACATGGCTAATGTTTACTGCTAATTGCAACGTGGAAGACGACATTCTACAACCTAGCAACGATTCTTTTGGACAAAGGACACCTATCCCAAGATTCTGATGGGAGGTCATCAAAAAGTAAGAACTATTTATGCTGATAATTCATTGTTCTGTTGAAAAAAGTCAAATGCATAAGACGCCATTACTTGCAGTGTAGCCTTGCTTTATCGCACCCTGTATTGCGCAGTATTGTTAATTTTAAAAATGTAATTCAGCGATTGCATTAAGAACAAATTTTTCTTTCAATTGCTGTCCAACCTGTATTTTTTTAGTCAAGTTTATGAATAGTTTTCGATAAGAATAGGGGCCTTTCCAAGATGGCGCCGGACAGATTGCTTGAGTATTTGGACACTATTCTCAATGTATAAGCACGATTTGTGGCGCTAAATATGCACATTTTCGAACAAACTCTATATGCATTGTGTAATATGATGTTACAGGACTGTCATCTGAAGAATTCTGAGAAGGTTAGTGAAAAAATTAATATATTTTGGTGGTGAATACGTTATCGCTATGTTTGGCTGGAATCAATGCTGTTGTGTGGTTTGCTATTGTGCTAAGCTAATATAACGCTATATTGTGTTTTCGCTGTAAAACACTTCGAAAATCTGAAATATTGTCTGGATTCACAAGATCTGTGTCTTTCAATTGCTGTACGCTGTGTATTTTTAAGAAATGTTTTATGATGAGTAATTAGGTAATACACGTTGCTCTCTGTAGTTATTCTAGTCGCTTTGGGGAGAGTTGTGATGGTGGCTGCAATGGTAAACTATGATTTATACCTGAAATATGCACATTTTTCTAACAAAACATATGCTATACAATAAATATGTTATCAGACTGTCATCTGATAAAGTTGTTTCTTGGTTAGTGGCTATTTATATCTTTATTTGGTCGAATTTGTGATAGCTACTGATGCAGTAAAAAAATGGTGGAGTAAGAAAAGTGGTGTCTTTTGCTAACGTGGTTAGCTAATAGATTTACATATTGTGTCTTCCCTGTAAAACATTTTAAAAATCAGAAATGATGGCTGGATTCACAAGAAGTGTATCTTTCATCTGGTGTCTTGGACTTGTGATTTAATGATATTTAGATGCTAGTATTTACTGGTGGGGGTGCTCCCGGATCCGGGTTTGGGAGGAATTAGAGGTTAAACAAATTAAAATATGTTATATTTTAGATTCTTCAAAGTAGCCACCCTTTGCCTTGATGACAGCTTTGCACTCTTGGCATTCTCTCAACCAGGTAGTCACCTGGAAGGCATTTCAATTAACAGGTGTGCCATGTTAAAAGTACATTTGTGGAATTTCTTTACTTCTTATTGCGTTTGAGCCAATCAGTTGTGTTGTGACAAGGTAGGGGTGGTATACAGAAGACAGCCCTATTTGGTAAAAGACCAAGTCCATATTATGGCAAGAACAGCTCAAATAAGCAAAGAGAAACGACAGTCCATCATTACTTTAAGACATGAAGGTCAGTCAATCCGGAGAAGTTCAAGAACTTTGAAAGTTTCTTCAAGTGCAGTCGCAAAAACCATCAAGCGCTATGATGAAACTGGCTCTCATGAGGACCGCCACAGGAAAGGAAGACCCAGAGTTACCTCTGCTGCAGAGGATACGTTCATTAGAGTTACCAGCCTCAGAAATTGCAGCCCAAATAAATGCTTCACAGAGGTAACTCTAACATAATTAGATGCCAACCGCCGTTAAACTCCACCGAAGAAGACTGTGTCAATGTGACTTCTACCTGCTACACACGTTGTTGAGAGAGGAGCAGAGGGGGAGAGCATCTTTACTCTATTTTCCTCTACTCAGTGGTATAAAGTACTAGGTATCTGTACTTTACTTCACTACATTCCTAAAGAAAATGATGTACTTTTTACTCCATACATTTCCCTGACACCTAAAAGTAATCATTACATTTTGAATGCTTAGCAGGACAGGAAAATGGTCCAATTCACACACTTATCAAGAGGACATCACTGGTCATCCCTACTGCCTCTAATCTGGCAGACTCACTAAACACACATGCTTCTTTGTAAATGATGTCTGGGTGTTGGAGCGTGCCCCTGGCTATCTGTAAATAAATAAAAAACACATTGTGCTGTCTGGTTTGCTTAATATAAGGAATTTTTTATTATTTTGATACTTAAGTATATTTAAAACCAAATACTTTTAGACTTTTACTCAAGTAGTATTTTACTTGTCATTAACTTCTTATGGCTGCAGGGGCAGTATTGAGTAGCTTGGATGAAAGGTGCCCAGAGGTGCCCATAGTAAATTGCCTGCTCCTCAGTCCCAGTTGCTAATATATGCATATTATTATCCGTAATGGATAGAAAACACTCTGAAGTTTCTAAAACTGTTTGAATGATGTCTGTGAGTATAACAGAACTCATATGGCAAGTAAAAACCTGAGAAAAAATCCAAACAGGAAGTGGGAATTCTGAGGTTGGTCAATTTTCAACCAAGACCCTATTGAATACACAGTGGGATATGGATGAGTTTGCACTTCCTACGGCTTCCACTGGATGTCAATAGTCTGTAGAAGCTTGTCTGATGCCTCTACTGTGAAGTGGGGCCGAAGGAGACAGGAATTAGTCAGGTCTGCCATGAGGTGACCATGCTCTGACCATGCGCGTTCACATGAGAGGGAGCTCTGTTCCATCGCTCATCTGAAGTCAATGTAATTCTCCGGTTGGAACGTTATTCAAGATTTATGTGAACAACATTCTAAAGATTGATTCAATACATCGTTTGACATGTTTCTACTGACTGTTACGGAACTTTTTTACATTTCGTCTGCTTTTAGCGAACGCGCTTCCTGACTTTGGATTTGTTTACCAAACACGCCAACAAAAATAACTATTTGGACATAAATGATGGACATTACCGAACAAAACGAACATTTCTTGTGGAAGTGGGAGTCCTGGGAGTGCATTCCGACGAAGATCAGCAAAGGTAAGTGAAGATTTATAATGCCTTTTATGAGTTTTGTTGACTGCACAATTTGGCGGGTAACTGTATGGCTTCCTTTTGTGGCTGAACACTGTTCTCAGATTATTGAATATTGTGCTTTTGCCGTAAAGCTTTTGAAATCTGACACAGTGTTTGCATTAAGAACAAGTGTATCTTTAATTCTATGTAAAACATGTATCTTTCATCAAAGTTTATGATGAGTATTTCTGTTATTTGACGTGGCTCTCTGCAATTTCTCTGGATATGTTGGAGGCATTTCTGAACATGGCGCCAATGTAAACTGAGGTTTTTGGATATAAATATGAACTTTATCGAACAAAACATATATGTATTGTGTAACATGAAGTCCTATGAGTGTCATCTGATGAAGATCATCAAAGGTTAGTGATTCATTTTATCTCTATTTCTGCTTTTTGTGACTCCTGTCTTTGGCTGGAAAAATGACTGTGTTTGTCTGTGATTTTGTGGTGACTTAACATAATCGTTTGTGGTGCTTTCGCTGTAAAGCCTATTTGAAATCGGACACTTTGGTGGGATTAACAACAAGATTACCTTTAAAATGGTATAAGATACATGTATGTTTGAGGAATTTTAATTATGAGATTTCTGTTGTTTGAATTTGGCGCCCTGCACTTTCACTGGCTGTTGTCATGTTCCGTTAATCCGTTAACGGGATTGCAGCCATAAGAAGTTTAATGTATCTTTACTTTTACTCAAGTATGACGATTGGGTTCTTTTTCCACCACTTCCCCTACTGTACCATATTCATCCATTATGTACAGCTTTGTTCCAGTTTTTCCTAAGTGCTCTTAAATTATTGCTAGTGGTTGTACTACATAGTTGTCCTTTAATTACACATGTTGCTGTTGTTTACATTGTGAACATAGTCAATGTAGCTAGCTAGAGTCTTCTGCTAGATAGTAGCTTCTTGACTTCATAACTCTTAGTAAAATAACCAGCGGTGCCTATTGGAGGCCACAGCTAGTGGTGTGGCAACCAAAATATGGCAACCAAAATCAACTTTATTTCTCATTATTTTAATTCCCAAGATAGAATGAACACGTATGTCAGCTGTCAAATTGAACTTTGGTGATTCTTGAGCTTGGGATGAATTGGAACGCTGACTGTTAGCCAGGCCTAATCTCCCTACATCAGTGCCCGACCTCACTAATGCTCTTGTGGCTGAATGGTCTTGTGGCTGAAAGCAAGTCCCCGCAGCAATGTTCCAACATCTAGTGGAAAGCCTTCCCAGAAGAGTGGAGGCTGTTATAGCAGCAATGTTCCAACATCTAGTGGAAACCCTTCCCAGAAGAGTGGAGGCTGTTATAGCAGCAATGTTCCAACATCTAGTGGAAAGCCTTCCCAGAAGAGTGGAGGCTGTTATAGCAGCAATGTTCCAACATCTAGAGGAAAGCCTTCCCAGAAGAGTGGAGGCTGTTATAGCAGCAATGTTCCAACATCTAGTGGAAAGTCTTCCCAGAAGAGTGGAGGCTGTTATAGCAGCAATGTTCCAACATCTAGTGGAAAGCCTTCCCAGAAGAGTGGAGGCTGTTATAGCAGCAATGTTCCAACATCTAGTGGAAAGCCTTCCCAGAAGAGTGGAGGCTGTTATAGTAGCAAAGGGGGGACCAACTCCATATTAATGCCCATGATTTTGGAATGAGATATTCGACGAGCAGGCGTCCACATACTTTTGTCATGTAGTGTAGATAGATAGATAGTATTAATGTGTAAACATTTCTAAAAACATAATTGCACATTATGAGGTATTGTGTATAGGCCAGTGACCAAAATGTTTAATGTAATACATTTTAAATTCAGGCTAACACAACAAAATGTGGAGAAAACAGGGGTGTGAATACTAAAATGTATTAAATTAAAAATGTTGTGTCACTGGCTTACACACAATACCCCCTAATGTCAACGTGGAATTACGTTTTCAGACATTTTTACAAATTAATTAAAAATGAAAAGGCAATAATTATTCAACCCCTTTGTTATGGCGATGCCTAAATAAGTTCAGGAGTAAAAATGTGGTTAACAAGTCACATAATAAGTTACATGGACTCACTCTGTGTACAATAATAGTGTTTAACTTGATTTTTGAATGACTACCTCATCTCTGTACTCCAACACATACAATTATCTGTAAGGTCCCTCAGTCGAGCAGTGAATTTCAAACATAGATTCAACCACAAAGACCAGGGAGGTTTTCCAATGCCTCACAAAGAAGGGCACCGATTGGTAGATGGGTTAAAATAAAAAGCAGACATTGAATATCCCTTTGAGCATAGTGAAGTTATTAAATACACTTTGGATGGTGTATCAATTCACCCAGTCACTACAAAGATACAGGCGTCCTTCCTAACTCAGTTGCCAGAGAGGAAGGAAACCGGTCAGGGATTTCACCATGAGGCCAATGGTGACTTTAAAACAGCTACAGGGATTAATGGCTGTGATAAGAGAACTGAGGATGGATCAACAACATTGTAGTTACTCCACAATACTAAACCAATTACAGACTAAGCAAAAATATATATTGGTTACTACATGATTCCATATGTGTTATTTCATAGTTTTGATGTCTTCAATATTATTTTACAATGTAGACAATAGTAAAAATAAAGAAAAACCCTTGAATGAGTAGGTGTATCCAAACTACTGGCTGGTACTGTACATCCTGTAGGATCCGAAAATAACTCAAATATCCTTGTTACGAATGTGTTATTATCCTCACCTTCTGGGGGGCGCTGAGCTCGTCCATGCCATCCTGGAGGCAACGGCACCTCATGGAGCACTCCGTGTGGACCTTCATGACCATGTGGCTCACCTTCATCTGGATCTCCCAGATCAGACTGTCCCCCAGCTTCTTCAGGAAAGCCTCAATGTCCTTAGAGGACGAGAGGAGGTCCTGCTTCTGGCCCAGCAGACCCTACAGAGTAACACAAAGAGGACCGTCAGCTAATCTCTGATTTACACTGGGTCGTATTTTTACTGACAGAGATAAAAGATGATAACCAACATGGGCAGTATACAAAAACGTTTATACAAAAAGAGAATTATCAAACTACAGATGAAGAGAAGAGTGCTATTAAGAGAGTACTGCCTACTGCGATACCATTTCACTTCTGTCTTAGAGGGCTGATTGAGCGAGGCGCGTAGCAAAACAAAAATAGTGCAGACCGTAGCAAAACGTTTTGGAACGGAAAATGTTTTGCAATGAAAATGAGTTTCTTATTGGATGAGTTAATTTTCAGTTTCTAGTGAACACGACCCTGATACGATCCATTTCTGTTTGAAGTAATCTATTAAATCCAATCAAATTGCATCAAATTCAACAGGTGTAGACTTTACCAGTACTGAATCAATGTGCAGGGGTACCAGGTAGTAATGAGGCTATATACAAGGAGCACCAGGTAGTAATGAGGCTATATACAAGGGTATCAGGTAGTAATGAGGCTATATGCTTCTACACCTGCATTGCTTGCTGTTTGGGGTTTTAGGCTGGGTTTCTGTACAGCACTTCGAGATATTAGCTGATGTACGAAGGGCTATATAAAATAAACTTGATTTGATATACAAGGAGTACCAGGTAGTAATGAGGCTATATACAGGGGTATCAGGTAGTAATGAGGCTATATACAAGGGTATCAGGTAGTAATGAGGATATATACAAGGAGTACCAGGTAGTAATGAGGCTATATACAGGGGTATCAGGTAGTAATGAGGCTATATACAAGGGTATCAGGTAGTAATGAGGATATATACAAGGAGTACCAGGTAGTAATGAGGCTATATACAGGGGTACCAGGTAGTAATGAGGCTATATACAAGGGTACCAGGTAGTAATGAGGCTATATACAGGAGTACCAGGTAGTAATGAGGCTATATACAAGGAGTACCAGGTAGTAATGAGGCTATATACAGGGGTACCAGGTAGTAATGAGGCTATATACAGTTGAAGTCGGAAGTTTACATACACTTAGGTTGGAGTCATTAAAACTCATTTTTCAACCACTTCACGAATTTCTTGTTAACAAACTATAGTTTTGGCAAGTCGGTCAGGACATCTACTTTGTGCATGACACAAGTAATTTTTCCAACAATTGTTTACAGACAGATTATTTCACTAATAATTCACTGTATCACAATTCCAGTGGGTCAGAAGTTTACATACACTAAGTTGACTGTGCCTTGAAACAGCTTGGAACATTCCAGAAAATGATGTCATGGCTTTAGAAGCTTCTGATAGGCTAATTGACATCATTTGAGTCAATTGGAGGTGTACCTGTGGATGTATTTCAAGGCCTACCTTCAAACTCAGTGCCTCTTTGCTTGACATCATGGGAAAATCAAAAGAAATCAGCCAAGACCTCAGAAAAAAAATTGTAGATCTCCACAAGCCTGGTTCATCCTTGGGAGCAATTTCCAAATGCCTAAAGGTACCACGTTCATCTGTACAAACAATAGTACACAAGTATAAACACCATGGGACCACGCAGCCGTCATACCGCTCAGGAAGGAGACGCTTTCTGTTTCCTAGAGATGAACGTACTTTTGTGTGAAAAGTACAAATCAATCCCAGAACAACAGCAAAGGACCTTGTGAAGATGCTGGAGGAAACAGGTACAAAAGTATCTATATCCACAGTAAAACGAGTCTTATATCAACATAACCTGAAAGGCCGCTCAGCAAGGAAGAAGCCACTGCTCCAAAACCGCCATAAAACAGCCAGACTACAGTTTGCAACTGCACATGGGGACAAAGATTGTACTTTTTGGAGAAATGTCCTCTGGTCTGATGAAACAAAAATAGAACTGTTTGGCCATAATGACCATTGTTATGTTTGGAGGAAAAAGAGGGAGGCTTGCAAGCCGAAGAACACCATCCCAACCGTGAAGCACGGGGGTGGCAGCACCATGTTGCGGGGGTAACTGGGGCCAAGCTTCCTGCCATCCAGGACCTCAATACCAGGCGGTGTCAGAGGTAGGCCCTAAAAATTGTCAGACTCCAGCCACTCTAGTCATAGACTGTTCTCTCTGCTACCGCACGGTAATCAGTACCGGAGCACCAAGTCTAGGTCCAAGAGGCTTCTTAACAGCTTCTACCCCCAAGCCGTAAAACTCCTGAACAATTAATCAAATGCCTACCCAGATTATTTGCATTACTTATCTATTTTTTACTTACCAATAATTTTTTCTTAAAACTGCATTGTTGGTTAAGGGCCTGTAAGTAAGCATTTCACTGTAAGGTCTCCACCTGTTGTATTGGTTAAGGGCCTGTCAGTCAGCAGGTCTCCACCTGTTGTATTGGTTAAGGGCCTGTCAGTCAGCAGGTCTCCACCTGTTGTATTGGTTAAGGGCCTGTCAGTCAGCAGGTCTCCACCTGTTGTATTGGTTAAGGGCCTGTCAGTCAGCAGGTCTCCACCTGTTGTATTGGTTAAGGGCCTGTCAGTCAGCAGGTCTCCACCTGTTGTATTGGTTAAGGGCCTGTCAGTTAGCAGGTCTCCACCTGTTGTATTGGTTAAGGGCCTGTCAGTCAGCAGGTCTCCACCTGTTGTATTGGTTAAGGGCCTGTCAGTAAGCAGGTCTCCACCTGTTGTATTGGTTAAGGGCCTGTCAGTTAGCAGGTCTCCACCTGTTGTATTGGTTAAGGGCCTGTCAGTCAGCAGGTCTCCACCTGTTGTATTGGTTAAGGGCCTGTCAGTAAGCAGGTCTCCACCTGTTGTATTGGTTAAGGGCCTGTCAGTTAGCAGGTCTCCACCTGTTGTATTGGTTAAGGGCCTGTCAGTCAGCAGGTCTCCACATGTTGTATTGGTTAAGGGCCTGTCAGTCAGCAGGTCTCCACCTGTTGTATTGGTTAAGGGCCTGTCAGTTAGCAGGTCTCCACCTGTTGTATTGGTTAAGGGCCTGTCAGTCAGCAGGTCTCCACCTGTTGTATTGGTTAAGGGCCTGTCAGTTAGCAGGTCTCCACCTGTTGTATTGGTTAAGGGCCTGTCAGTTAGCAGGTCTCCACCTGTTGTATTGGTTAAGGGCCTGTCAGTCAGCAGGTCTCCACCTGTTGTATTGGTTAAGGGCCTGTCAGTCAGCAGGTCTCCACCTGTTGTATTGGTTAAGGGCCTGTCAGTCAGCAGGTCTCCACCTGTTGTATTGGTTAAGGGCCTGTCAGTCAGCAGGTCTCCACCTGTTGTATTGGTTAAGGGCCTGTCAGTCAGCAGGTCTCCACCTGTTGTATTGGTTAAGGGCCTGTCAGTCAGCAGGTCTCCACCTGTTGTATTGGTTAAGGGCCTGTCAGTCAGCAGGTCTCCACCTGTTGTATTGGTTAAGGGCCTGTCAGTCAGCAGGTCTCCACCTGTTGTATTCGGCGCATGTGACAAATAACATTTAATTTGATTTGTACATTTGTAACCCCTGATTTTATTTTATTTTAGGTACTTTATCTTTTTCTAATTCCATTCATGTGTATTCTGTTTTTTTAAATTTTACTTCAATGTTATTTTATGTTTCTTCAGAGAAAATATGTGTATTGATGTCCTATGTTTTTGTTGTTGTTGTTGTAATTTGAAATGTAATTTAAAAAATACATCTTATGAAATGGGAAGCAGCTGAATGAAACGTAGCATAGTCTATATCCTAATATTTTCAGTAGCATATTATTTTGTCCAGTAGTATAGGATGTTTCTCTTGTTACTGCGTCCTCCTTAGCCACATTGAACAACATATTGCCACAGAGAATAACTGCAGTAGAGTTGCTGACGTTATGCAAATTGTTCGTAAATGTGGAGGGAAAAACCCATCGGACTTGGTGTGAATGGTTTAGTTTGTCTAAATCGGAATCTGAATTACTTTTCAGAATTCCTCTCCAATCTGACATTAATTCATTTGTATACTAGACTGATATTTAGAGGTAATAACGAATAGTAATGAAATGCTACTGATAATAACGAAGTATAATAGTGAAGTGGCAGGGAAAAGCCAAGTGTTTCTTTTGAGCCCCCCCAGTTAATTACCATAATCGCATATACCAAAATCGTCACAGGTAAAAGTGACAAGACAATCAGGATTCTCATATAAAAAAATCTATGTATATACGTCTTGCTATTTACCCCATCCAGGTAGACCTACCTCAATGCATTTTTTGTTTGCTTCATGTTTGTCCAGCAGACTCTTCATCTGTTTGGCGAAGCCCTCCTTTCTCTGCTCGTACACATCCAACAGCTTGGACACTGCATGGGTGCTGTGGTGACCAAACAGCTTACACCCGGCACAGATCAACGTGTTATCCTGCAGACACACCTGGAAACAACCAGACAACAAAAGTTTACACTTACATTTGAGTCATTTATCAGCGGCTCTCATCCGGAGTGACTTACAGTTAGTAGTGTTTTATGTATAAATAGGTAGTGTTATATATAGGTATTGTTATATAGAGGTAGTGTTATATAGAGGCAGTTATATATATATACATAGGTAGTGTTATATAGAGGTAGTGTTATATAGAGGTGGTGTTATATAGAGGTAGTGTTATATAGACGTAGTGTTATATAGAGGTAGTGTTATATAGAGGTAGTGTTATATAGAGGTAGTGTTATATAGAGGCAGTTATATATATACATATGTAGTGTTATATAGAGGTAGTGTTATATAGAGGTAGTGTTATATAGAGGTAGTGTTATATAGAGGTAGTGTTATATATATATATATATCTAGAGGTAGTGTTATATAGAGGTAGTGTTATATAGAGGTAGTGTTATATAGAGGTAGTGTTATATAGAGGTAGTGTTATATAGAGGTATTGTTATATAGAGGTAGAGTTATATATATATATATATATATATATATATCTAGAGGTAGTGTTATATAGAGGTAGTGTAATATATATAGGTAGTGTTATATAGAGGTAGTGTTATATATAGGTAGTGTTATATAGAGGTAGTGTTATATATATATATATATCTAGGTAGTGTTATATAGACCTAGTGTTATATAGACGTAGTGTTATATAGACGTAGTGTTATATAGAGGTAGTGTTATATAGAGGTAGTGTTATATAGAGGTAGTGTTATATAGAGGCAGTTATATATATACATATGTAGTGTTATATAGAGGTAGTGTTATATAGAGGTAGTGTTATATAGAGGTAGTTATATATATATATACATAGGTAGTGTTATATAGAGGTAGTGTTATATAGAGGTAGTGTTATATAGAGGTAGTGTTATACATAGGTAGTGTTATATAGAGGTAGTGTTATATAGAGGTAGTGTTATATAGAGGTGGTGTTATATAGAGGTAGTGTTATATAGACGTAGTGTTATATAGAGGTAGTGTTATATAGAGGTAGTGTTATATAGAGGTAGTGTTATATAGAGGTATTGTTATATAGAGGTAGTGTTATATAGAGGTAGTGTTATATAGAGGCAGTTATATATATATACATAGGTAGTGTTATATAGAGGTAGTGTTATATAGAGGTAGTGGTATATAGAGGTGGTGTTATATAGACGTAGTGTTATATAGAGGTAGTGTTATATAGAGGTAGTGTTATATAGAGGTATTGTTATATAGAGGTAGTGTTATATAGAGGTAGTGTTATATAGAGGCAGTTATATATATATACATAGGTAGTGTTATATAGAGGTAGTGTTATATAGAGGTGGTGTTATATAGAGGTAGTGTTATATAGAGGTAGTGTTATATAGACATAGTGTTATATAGAGGTAGTGTTATATAGAGGTAGTGTTATATAGAGGCAGTTATATATATATACATAGGTAGTGTTATATAGAGGTAGTGTTATATAGAGGTGGTGTTATATAGACGTAGTGTTATATAGAGGTAGTGTTATATAGAGGTAGTGTTATATAGAGGTATTGTTATATAGAGGTAGTGTTATATAGACGTAGTGTTATATAGAGGTAGTGTTATATAGAGGTAGTGTTATATAGAGGTAGTGTTATATAGAGGTAGTGTTATATAGAGGTAGTGTTATATAGAGGTAGTGTTATATAGAGGTAGTGTTATATAGAGGTAGTGTTATATAGAGGCAGTTATATATATACATATGTAGTGTTATATAGAGGTAGTGTTATATAGAGGTAGTGTTATATAGAGGTAGTGTTATATAGAGGTAGTGTTATATAGAGGTAGTGTTATATAGAGGTAGTGTTATATAGAGGTAGTGTTATATAGAGGCAGTTATATATATATATAGAGGTAGTGTTATATAGAGGTATTGTTATATAGACGTAGTGTTATATAGACGTAGTGTTATATAGACGTAGTGTTATATAGAGGTAGTGTTATATAGACGTAGTGTTATATAGAGGTAGTGTTATATATATATATATATATCTAGGTAGTGTTATATAGACGTAGTGTTATATAGACGTAGTGTTATATAGAGGTAGTGTTATATAGAGGTAGTGTTATATAGAGGTAGTGTTATATAGAGGTAGTGTTATATAGAGGCAGTTATATATATATATAGAGGTAGTGTTATATAGAGGTAGTGTTATATAGAGGTAGTGTTATATAGAGGTAGTGTTATATAGAGGCAGTTATATATATATACATAGGGAGTGTTATATAGAGGTAGTGTTATATAGAGGTAGTGTTATATAGACGTAGTGTTATATAGACGTAGTGTTATATAGAGGTAGTGTTATATAGAGGTAGTGTTATATAGAGGTAGTGTTATATAGAGGTAGTGTTATATAGACGTAGTGTTATATAGAGGTAGTGTTATATATATAGGTATTGTTATATAGAGGTAGTGTTATATATATAGGTAGTGTTATATAGAGGTAGTGTTATATAGAGGTAGTGTTATATATATAGGTATTGTTATATAGAGGTAGTGTTATATATATAGGTATTGTTATATAGAGGTAGTGTTATATAGAGGTAGTGTTATATATATAGGTATTGTTATATAGAGGTAGTGTTATATATATATATATATATCTAGGTAGTGTTATATAGACGTAGTGTTATATAGACGTAGTGTTATATAGACGTAGTGTTATATAGAGGTAGTGTTATATAGAGGTAGTGTTATATAGAGGCAGTTATATATATATATACATAGGTAGTGTTATATAGAGGTAGTGTTATATAGAGGTGGTGTTATATAGAGGTAGTGTTATATAGACGTAGTGTTATATAGAGGTAGTGTTATATAGAGGTAGTGTTATATAGAGGTAGTGTTATATAGAGGCAGTTATATATATACATATGTAGTGTTATATAGAGGTAGTGTTATATAGAGGTAGTGTTATATAGAGGTAGTGTTATATATATATATATCTAGAGGTAGTGTTATATAGAGGTAGTGTTATATAGAGGTAGTGTTATATAGAGGTAGTGTTATATAGAGGTAGTGTTATATAGAGGTATTGTTATATAGAGGTAGTGTTATATATATATATATATATATATATCTAGAGGTAGTGTTATATAGAGGTAGTGTAATATATATAGGTAGTGTTATATAGAGGTAGTGTTATATATAGGTAGTGTTATATAGAGGTAGTGTTATATATATATATATATCTAGGTAGTGTTATATAGACCTAGTGTTATATAGACGTAGTGTTATATAGACGTAGTGTTATATAGAGGTAGTGTTATATAGAGGTAGTGTTATATAGAGGTAGTGTTATATAGAGGCAGTTATATATATATACATATGTAGTGTTATATAGAGGTAGTGTTATATAGAGGTAGTGTTATATAGAGGTAGTTATATATATATATACATAGGTAGTGTTATATAGAGGTAGTGTTATATAGAGGTAGTGTTATATAGAGGTAGTGTTATACATAGGTAGTGTTATATAGAGGTAGTGTTATATAGAGGTAGTGTTATATAGAGGTGGTGTTATATAGAGGTAGTGTTATATAGACGTAGTGTTATATAGAGGTAGTGTTATATAGAGGTAGTGTTATATAGAGGTAGTGTTATATAGAGGTATTGTTATATAGAGGTAGTGTTATATAGAGGTAGTGTTATATAGAGGCAGTTATATATATATACATAGGTAGTGTTATATAGAGGTAGTGTTATATAGAGGTAGTGTTATATAGAGGTGGTGTTATATAGACGTAGTGTTATATAGAGGTAGTGTTATATAGAGGTAGTGTTATATAGAGGTATTGTTATATAGAGGTAGTGTTATATAGAGGTAGTGTTATATAGAGGCAGTTATATATATATACATAGGTAGTGTTATATAGAGGTAGTGTTATATAGAGGTGGTGTTATATAGAGGTAGTGTTATATAGAGGTAGTGTTATATAGACATAGTGTTATATAGAGGTAGTGTTATATAGAGGTAGTGTTATATAGAGGCAGTTATATATATATACATAGGTAGTGTTATATAGAGGTAGTGTTATATAGAGGTGGTGTTATATAGACGTAGTGTTATATAGAGGTAGTGTTATATAGAGGTAGTGTTATATAGAGGTATTGTTATATAGAGGTAGTGTTATATAGACGTAGTGTTATATAGAGGTAGTGTTATATAGAGGTAGTGTTATATAGAGGTAGTGTTATATAGAGGTAGTGTTATATAGAGGTAGTGTTATATAGAGGTAGTGTTATATAGAGGTAGTGTTATATAGAGGTAGTGTTATATAGAGGTAGTGTTATATAGAGGCAGTTATATATATACATATGTAGTGTTATATAGAGGTAGTGTTATATAGAGGTAGTGTTATATAGAGGTAGTGTTATATAGAGGTAGTGTTATATAGAGGTAGTGTTATATAGAGGTAGTGTTATATAGAGGTAGTGTTATATAGAGGCAGTTATATATATATATAGAGGTAGTGTTATATAGAGGTATTGTTATATAGACGTAGTGTTATATAGACGTAGTGTTATATAGACGTAGTGTTATATAGAGGTAGTGTTATATAGACGTAGTGTTATATAGAGGTAGTGTTATATATATATATATATCTAGGTAGTGTTATATAGACGTAGTGTTATATAGACGTAGTGTTATATAGAGGTAGTGTTATATAGAGGTAGTGTTATATAGAGGTAGTGTTATATAGAGGTAGTGTTATATAGAGGCAGTTATATATATATATAGAGGTAGTGTTATATAGAGGTAGTGTTATATAGAGGTAGTGTTATATAGAGGTAGTGTTATATAGAGGCAGTTATATATATATACATAGGGAGTGTTATATAGAGGTAGTGTTATATAGAGGTAGTGTTATATAGAGGTAGTGTTATATAGAGGTAGTGTTATATAGAGGTAGTGTTATATAGACGTAGTGTTATATAGACGTAGTGTTATATAGAGGTAGTGTTATATAGACGTAGTGTTATATAGACGTAGTGTTATATAGACGTAGTGTTATATAGAGGTAGTGTTATATAGAGGTAGTGTTATATAGACGTAGTGTTATATAGAGGTAGTGTTATATAGAGGCAGTTATATATATATACATAGGTAGTGTTATATAGAGGTAGTGTTATATAGAGGTAGTGTTATATAGACGTAGTGTTATATAGAGGTAGTGTTATATAGAGGTAGTGTTATATAGAGGTAGTGTTATATAGACGTAGTGTTATATAGACGTAGTGTTATATAGACGTAGTGTTATATAGAGGTAGTGTTATATAGAGGTAGTGTTATATAGAGGCAGTTATATATATATACATAGGTAGTGTTATATAGAGGTAGTGTTATATAGAGGTAGTGTTATATAGAGGTGGTGTTATATAGAGGTAGTGTTATATAGACGTAGTGTTATATAGAGGTAGTGTTATATAGAGGTAGTGTTATATAGAGGTAGTGTTATATAGAGGTAGTGTTATATAGAGGTATTGTTATATAGAGGTAGTGTTATATAGAGGCAGTTATATATATATACATAGGTAGTGTTATATAGAGGTAGTGTTATATAGAGGTAGTGTTATATAGAGGTAGTGTTATATAGAGGTAGTGTTATATAGAGGTATTGTTATATAGAGGTAGTGTTATATAGAGGTAGTGTTATATAGAGGCAGTTATATATATATACATAGGTAGTGTTATATAGAGGTAGTGTTATATAGAGGTAGTGTTATATAGAGGTAGTGTTATATAGAGGTAGTGTTATATAGACGTAGTGTTATATAGACGTAGTGTTATATAGAGGTAGTGTTATATATATATATATATCTAGGTAGTGTTATATAGACGTAGTGTTATATAGACGTAGTGTTATATAGACGTAGTGTTATATAGAGGTAGTGTTATATAGAGGTAGTGTTATATAGAGGCAGTTATATATATACATAGGTAGTGTTATATAGAGGTAGTGTTATATAGAGGTAGTGTTATATAGAGGTAGTGTTATATAGAGGTAGTGTTATATAGAGGTAGTGTTATATAGAGGTAGTGTTATATAGAGGTAGTGTTATATAGAGGCAGTTATATATATATCTAGGTAGTGTTATATAGAGGTAGTGTTATATAGAGGTAGTGTTATATAGAGGTAGTGTTATATAGAGGTAGTGTTATATAGAGGTAGTGTTATATAGAGGTAGTGTTATATAGAGGCAGTTATATATATATACATAGGTAGTGTTATATAGAGGTAGTGTTATATAGAGGTAGTGTTATATAGAGGTAGTGTTATATAGAGGTAGTGTTATATAGAGGTAGTGTTATATAGAGGTAGTGTTATATAGAGGTAGTGTTATATAGAGGTAGTGTTATATAGAGGTATTGTTATATAGAGGTAGTGTTATATAGAGGTAGTGTTATATAGAGGCAGTTATATATATATACATAGGTAGTGTTATATAGAGGTAGTGTTATATAGAGGTAGTGTTATATAGAGGTAGTGTTATATAGAGGTAGTGTTATATAGAGGTAGTGTTATATAGAGGTAGTGTTATATAGACGTAGTGTTATATAGACGTAGTGTTATATAGAGGTAGTGTTATATAGAGGTAGTGTTATATAGAGGTAGTGTTATATAGAGGTAGTGTTATATAGAGGCAGTTATATATATATACATAGGTAGTGTTATATAGAGGTAGTGTTATATAGAGGTAGTGTTATATAGAGGTAGTTATATATAGAGGTAGTGTTATATAGAGGTAGTGTTATATAGAGGTAGTGTTATATAGAGGTAGTGTTATATAGAGGTAGTGTTATATAGAGGCAGTTATATATATATACATAGGTAGTGTTATATAGAGGTAGTGTTATATAGAGGTAGTGTTATATAGAGGTAGTGTTATATAGAGGTAGTTATATATATACATAGGTAGTGTTATATAGAGGTAGTGTTATATAGAGGTAGTGTTATATAGAGGTAGTGTTATATAGAGGTAGTGTAATATATATAGGTAGTGTTATATAGACGTAGTGTTATATAGAGGTAGTGTTATATAGAGGTAGTGTTATATAGAGGTAGTTATATATATATATATATAGGTAGTGTTATATAGAGGTAGTGTTATATAGAGGTGGTGTTATATAGAGGTAGTTATATATATATATATACTGTATATATCTAGAGATATTGTTTTATATAGAGGTAGTGTTATATAGAGGTGGTGTTATATAGAGGTAGTTATATATATAAATATAAAAACTATCTAGAGGTAGTGTTATATATAGCTACCATGTTTGTCATATTGCTTATACATATACAGTCCTCCTTTGCCTCCCATCCATTTTTATATCGACTTATCACATACACTGTTGCTACTGTTATCTATATATCTAGAGGTAGTGTTATATATATATATATATACACATATATATATAGAGAGAGAGAGGTAGTGTTATATAGAGGTAATGTTATATATAAATATATATATCTAGAGGTAGTGTTATATATATATATATCTAGAGGTAGTTATATATATATATCGAGGTAGTGTTATATAGAGGTAGTGTAATATATATATATATATCTAGAGATATTGTTTTATATAGAGGTAGTGTTTTATAGAATTAGTGTTGACTGAGAACACATTCTCATTTACAGCAACGACCTGGGGAATAGTTACTGTCCTGATATGGGGATCTGTATGTATCTACTACTATAATGGCCTGATATGGGATCTGAATGTTAACTGTGTTATTAGTCTACTACTATAATGGCCTGATATGGGGATCTGTAATGTAGTCTACTACTATAATGCCTGATATGGGATCTGTATGTAGTCTACTACTATAATGGCCTGATTGGGGATCTGTAATTGACTTTATAGTCTACTACTATAATGGCCTGATATGGGATCTGTAATGTAGTCTACTACTATAATGTCCTGATATGGGATCTGTAATGTAGTCTACTACTATAATGTCCTGATATGGGGATCTGTAATGTAGTCTACTACTATAATGGCCTGATATGGGATCTGAATGTATCTACTACTATAATGGCTGATATGGGATCTGTAATGTAGTCTACTACTATAATGGCCGATATGGGATCTGTAATTTAGTCTACTACTATATGCCTGATATGGGGATCTGTAATGTTACTGTGTATTAGTCTACTACTATAATGGCCTGAATGGGATCTTAATGTAGTCTACTACTATAATGCCTGATTGGGGATCTGTAATGTTACTGTGTTTATTATCTACTACTATAATGTCCTGATATGGGACTGTAATGTAGTCTACTACTATAATGGTCTGATTGGGATCTGTAATGTAGTCTACTACTATAATGCCTGATATGGGATCTGTAATGTAGTCTACTACTAAATGGCCTGATATGGGGATCTGTAATGTTACTGTGTTTTAGTCTACTATAATGGTCTGATATGGGATCTGTAATGTAGTCTACTACTATAATGGCCTGATATGGGGATCTTAATGTATCTACTACTATAATTTCTGATATGGGATCTGTAATTAGTCTTACTATAATGGTCTGATATGGGATCTGTAATGTAGTCTACTACTATAATGGCCTGATATGGGATCTGTAATGTAGTCTACTACTATAATGTCCTGATATGGGATCTGTAATGTAGTCTACTACTATAATGTCCTGATATGGGATCTGTAATGTAGTCTACTACTATAATGGCCTGATATGGGGATCTGTAATGTAGTCTACTACTATAATGTCCTGATATGGGATCTGTAATGTTACGTGTTTTATCTACTACTATAATGGCCTGATATGGGGATCTGTAATGTAGTCTACTACTATAATGGCCTGATCTGGAATCTGTAATGTAGTCTACTACTATAATGGTCTGATATAGGGATCTGTAATGTAGTTACTACTATAATGGCCTGATATGGGGATCTGTATTTACTGTGTTTTATTAGTCCTACTACTATAATGTCCTGATATGGATGTAATGTAGTCTACTACTATATGTCCTGATATGGGTCTGTAATGTAGTCTACTACTATAATGGCTGATATGGGGATCTGTAATGTATTCTACTACTATAATGGTCTGTATATGGGATCTGTAATGTTCCTGTGTTTATTAGTCTACTACTATAATGGCTGATATGGGGATATGTAATGTAGTCTATATACTATAATGGCCTGATATGGGATCTGTAATGTAGTCTACTACTATAATGGCCTGATATGGGGATCTGTAATGTAGTCTACTATGGTTTTTTGTTACTATAATGGCCTGATATGGGATCTGTAATGTAGTCTACTACTATATAGTCCTGATATGGATCTGTAATGTAGTCTTTACTACTATAATGGCCTGATATGGGGATCTGTAATGTTACTGTGTTTATTAGTCTACTACTATAAGTCTTCTTGGGGATCTGTAATGTAGTCTACTACTATAATGGCTGATATGGAATCTGTAATGGTCTACTACTATAATGTCCTGATGGGATCTTGTAATGTACTGTGTTTATAGTCTACTACATAATGTCCTGATATGGGATCTGTAATGTGTCTACTACTATAATGGTCTGATATGATCTGTAATGTAGTCTACTACTATAATGGCCTGATATGGGATCTGTAATGTAGTCTACTACTATAATGCCTGATTGGCTATGTATGTTACTGTGTTTATTAGTCTACTACTATAATGTCCTGATATGGATCTGTAATGTTCTACTACTATAATGCCGACTGATATGGGGATCTGTAATGTAGTCTTACTATAATGTCCTGATATGGGATCTGTAATGTAGTCTACTACTATAATGTCCTGATATGGGATCTGTAATGTTACTGTGTTTATTAGTCTACTACTATAATGTCCTGATATGGGGATCTGTAATGTTACTGTGTTTATTAGTCTACTACTATAATGTCCTGATATGGGATCTGTAATGTAGTCTACTACTATAATGGCCTGATATGGGGATCTGTAATGTTACTGTGTTTATTAGTCTACTACTATAATGTCCTGATATGGGATCTGTAATGTAGTCTACTACTATAATGGCCTGATATGGGATCTAATGTAATGTGTTAAGTCTACTACTATAATGGTCCTATAGGGGATCTGTAATGTTACTGTTTTTATTATCTACTACTATGTCCTGATATGGGATCTGTAATGTAGTCTACTACTATAATGGCCTGATATGGGATCTGTAATGTTACTGTGTTATTATCTATACTATATGTCCTGATATGGGATCTGTAATGTAGTCTACTACTATATGGTCTGATATGGGATCTGTAATGTAGTCTACTACTATAATGTCCTGATAATGGGATCTTTAATGTTCTGTGTTATTAGTCTACTACTATAATGTCCTGATATGGGATCTGTAATGTGTCTACTACTATATGGCCTGATATGGGATCTGTAATGTTACTGTGTTTATTAGTCTACTACTATAATGTCCTGATATGGGGATCTGTAATGTAGTCTACTACTATAATGTCCTGATATGGGATCTGTAATGTAGTCTACTACTATAATGGTCTGATATGGGATCTGTAATGTTACTGTGTTTATTAGTCTACTACTATAATGTCCGATATGGATCTGTAATGTAGTCCTACTACTATATGGCCTGATATGGGGATCTGTAATGTACTGTGTTTATTAGTCTACTACTATAATGTCCTGATATGGGATCTTAATGTAGTTACTAACTATAATTCCTGATATGGGATCTGTAATGTACGTTTTATTAGTCTACTACTATAAGGTCCTGATATGGGTCTGTAATGTGTCTAGCTACTATATGTCTGATATGGGATCTGTAATGTAGTCTACTACTATAATGGCCTGATATGGGATCTGTAATGTAGTCTACTACTATAATGTCCTGATATGGGATCTGTAATGTTACTGTGTTTATTAGTCTACTACTATAATGTCCTGATATGGGATCTGTAATGTAGTCTACTACTATAATGGCCTGATATGGGGATCTGTAATGTAGTCTACTACTATAATGTCCTGATATGGGATCTGTAATGTAGTCTACTACTATAATGGCCTGATATGGGATCTGTAATGTAGTTACTACTATAATGTCCTGATATGGGATCTGTAATGTTACTGTGTTTATTAGTCTACTACTATAATGTGCCTGATATGGATCTGTAATGTAGTCTACTACTATAATGTCCTGATATGGGGATCTGTAATGTAGTCTACTACTATAATGGCCTGATATGGGATCTGTAATGTAGTCTACTACTATAATGGCCTGATATGGGGATCTGTAATGTTACTGTGTTTATTAGTCTACTACTATAATGTCCTGATATGGGATCTGTAATGTAGTCTACTACTATAATGGCCTGATATGGTGATCTGTATGTAGTCTACTACTATAATGCCTGATATGGATCTGTAATGTAGTCTACTACTATAATGGCCTGATATGGGATCTGTAATGTTACTGTGTTTATTGTCTACTACTATAATGTCCTGATATGGGGATCTGTAATGTAGTCTACTACTATAATGGCCTGATATGGGATCTGTAATGTAGTCTACTACTATAATGGCCTGATATGGGGATCTGTAATGTAGTCTACTACTATAATGTCCTGATATGGGGATCTGTAATGTAGTCTACTACTATAATGTCCTGATATGGGATCTGTAATGTAGTTCTACTACTATAATGCCTGATATGGGGATCTGTAATGTATCTACTACTATAATGTCCTGATGGGGATCTGTAATGTAGTCTACTATAATGCCTGATGGATCTGTAATGTAGTCTCTACTAAATGGCCTGATATGGGATCTGTAATGTAGTCTACTACTATAATGTCCTGATATGGGGATCTGTAATGTTACTGTGTTTATTAGTCTACTACTATAATGTCCTGATATGGGGATCTGTAATGTAGTCTACTACTATAATGGCCTGATATGGGGATCTGTAATGTAGTCTACTACTATAATGTCTGATATGGGATCTGTAATGTAGTCTACTACTATAATGGCCTGATATGGGATCTGTAATGTAGTCTACTACTATAATGTCCTGATATGGGGATCTGTAATGTAGTCTCTACTATAATGGCCTGATATGGGACTGTAATGTAGTCTACTACTATAATGGCCTGATATGGGATCTGTAATGTAGTCTACTACTATAATGGCCTGATATGGGGATCTGTAATGTAGTCTACTACTATAATGGCCTGATATGGGGATCTGTAATGTAGTCTACTACTATAATGGCCTGATATGGGGATCTGTAATGTAGTCTACTACTATAATGGCCTGATATGGGGATCTGTAATGTAGTCTACTACTATAAGTCCTGATATGGGATCTGTAATGTAGTCTACTACTATAATGGCTGATATGGGATCTGTAATGTTACTGTGTTTATTAGTCTACTACTAAATGTCCTGATATGGGGATCTGTAATGTAGTCTACTACTATAATGGCCTGATATGGGATCTGTAATGTAGTCTCTACTATATATGGCCGATATGGGATCTGTAATGTTACTGTATTAGTCTACTACTATAATGGTCCTGATATGGGGATCTGTAATGTAGTCTACTACTATAATGCCTGATATGGGATCTGTAATGTGTCTACTACTATAATGGCCTGATATGGGATCTGTAATGTTATTGTATACTACTACTATAATGGTCTGATATGGGATCTGTAATGTAGTCTACTACTATAATGTCCTGATATGGGATCTGTAATGTAGTCTACTACTATAATGGTCTGATATGGGGATCTGTAATGTTACTGTGTTTATTAGTCTACTACTATAATGTCCTGATATGGGATCTGTAATGTTACTGTGTTTATTAGTCTACTACTATAATGGTCTGATATGGGATCTGTAATGTAGTCTACTACTATAATGTCCTGATATGGGATCTGTATGTAGTCTACTACTATAATGGTCGTATATGGGATCTGTATGTTACTGTGTTTATTAGTCTACTACTATAATGGCCTGATATGGGATCTGTACTGTGTCTACTACTATAAATTCCTGATATGGGATCTGTAATGTTACGTGTTTATTAGTCTACTACTAGTAATGGCCTGATATGGGATCTGTAATGTAGTCTACTACTATAATGTCTGATATGGATCTGTAATGTAGTCTACTACTATATTGTCCTGATATGGGATCTGTAATGTATCTACTACTATAATGGTCTGATATGGGATCTGTAATGTAGTCTACTACTATAATGTCCTGATATGGGATCTGTAATGTAGTCTACTACTATAATGTCCTGATATGGGGATCTGTAATGTTACTGTGTTTATTAGTCTACTACTATAATGTCCTGATATGGGATCTGTAATGTAGTCTACTACTATAATGTCCTGATATGGGATCTGTAATGTAGTCTACTACTATAATGGCCTGATTATGGGATCTGTAATGTAGTCTACTACTATAATGGCCTGATATGGGATCTGTAATGTAGTCTACTACTATAATGGTCTGATATGGGATGTAATCTGTGTATTAGTCTACTACTATATATGTCCTGATATGGGATCTGTAATGTAGTCTACTACTATATGGTCTGATATGGGATCTGTAATGTTTTGTGTTATTAGTCTACTACTATAATGTCCTGATATGGGGATCTGTAATGTAGTCTACTACTATAATGTCCTGATATGGGATCTGTAATGTAGTCTACTACTATAATGTCCTGATATGGGATCTGTAATGTAGTCTACTACTATAATGGCCTGATATGGGATCTGTAATGTAGTCTACTACTATAATGGCCTGATATGGGATCTGTAATGTAGTCTACTACTATAATGGCCTGATATGGGATCTGTAATGTTACTGTGTTTATTAGTCTACTACTATAATGTCCTGATATGGGGATCTGTAATGTAGTCTACTACTATAATGGTCTGATATGGGATCTGTAATGTTACTGTGTTTATTAGTCTACTACTATAATGTCCTGATATGGGATCTGTAATGTAGTCTACTACTATAATGGTCTGATATGGGATCTGTAATGTAGTCTACTACTATAATGTCCTGATATGGGGATCTGTAATGTAGTCTACTACTATAATGGCCTGATATGGGGATCTGTAATGTAGTCTACTACTATAATGTCCTGATATGGGGATCTGTAATGTAGTCTACTACTATAATGGCCTGATATGGGATCTGTAATGTTACTGTGTTTATTAGTCTACTACTATAATGGTCTGATATGGGGATCTGTAATGTAGTCTACTACTATAATGGTCTGATATGGGATCTGTAATGTAGTCTACTACTATAATGTCCTGATATGGGGATCTGTAATGTAGTCTACACTATAATGTCCTGATATGGGGATCTGTAATGTTACTGTGTTTATTAGTCTACTACTATATGTCCTGATATGGGATCTGTAATGTACTGTATAGTCTACTACTATAATGGCCTGATTGGGGATCTGTAATTGTTAGTCTACTACTATAATGGCCTGATATGGGGATCTGTAATGTAGTCTACTACTATAATGTCCTGATATGGGATCTGTAATGTAGTCTACTACTATAATGGCCTGATATGGGATCTGTAATGTAGTCTACTACTATAATGGCCTGATATGGGGATCTGTAATGTAGTCTACTACTATAATGGCCTGATATGGGGATCTGTAATGTAGTCTACTACTATAATGGCCTGATATGGGATCTGTAATGTTACTGTGTTATTAGTCTACACTATAATGTCCTGATATGGGATCTGTAATTATCACTACTATATGTCTGTATGGGGATCTGTAATATTCTACTACTATATGGCCTGATATGGTCTGTATGTAGTCTACTACATAATGGTCTGATATGGGGACTGTAATGTAGTCTACTACTATAATGCCTGATATGGGATCTGTAAGTTACTGTGTTATTCTACTACTATAATGTCCTGATATGGGGATCTGTAATGTTACTGTGTTTATTAGTCTACTACTATAATGTCCTGATATGGGATCTGTAATGTAGTCTACTACTATAATGGTCTGATATGGGATCTGTAATGTAGTCTACTACTATAATGGTCTGATATGGGATCTGTAATGTAGTCTACTACTATAATGGCCTGATATGGGGATCTGTAATGTTACTGTGTTTATTAGTCTACTACTATAATGTCCTGATATGGGGATCTGTAATGTTACTGTGTTTATTAGTCTACTACTATAATGGCCTGATATGGGATCTGTAATGTAGTCTACTATAATGTCTGATAGGGATCTGTAATGTTGTGTATTAGTCTACTACTATATGGTCTGATATGGGATCTGTAATGTAGTCTACTACTATAATGGTCTGATATGGGGATCTGTAATGTAGTCTACTACTATAATGTCCTGATATGGGATCTGTAATGTAGTCTACTACTATAATGTCCTGATATGGGGATCTGTAATGTAGTCTACTACTATAATGTCCTGATATGGGATCTGTAATGTAGTCTACTACTATAATGTCCTGATATGGGATCTGTAATGTAGTCTACTACTATAATGGTCTGATATGGGATCTGTAATGTAGTCTACTACTATAATGGCCTGATATGGGATCTGTAATGTAGTCTACTACTATAATGGTCTGATATGGGATCTGTAATGTTACTGTGTTTATTAGTCTACTACTATAATGTCCTGATATGGGATCTGTAATGTAGTCTACTACTATAATGGCCTGATATGGGATCTGTAATGTAGTCTACTACTATAATGTCCTGATATGGGATCTGTAATGTAGTCTACTACTATCTTCAAATACTATAATGGCCTATAGGGGATCTGTATGTAGTCTACTAATCTAGACTATGATCATGTATCTATTTATCCTGATATGGGATCTGTAATGTTACTGTGTTTATTAGTCTTACTACTATAATGGCCTGATATGGGATCTGTAATGTAGTATTATTTCTAGATCTAGTCTATCTTACTATATAGTGGCCTGATATGGGATCTGTAATGTACTGTTTAGTATTAGTCTATAAAACTTATAAACGACTACTAATGCCATACTATAATGCCTGATATGGGATCTGTAATTGTTTACTTTGTGTGTATATTATAGAGTCTATTAGTAATATCTACTATAAATGTCCTGATATGGGATCTGTAATGTTACTGTGTTTATAGTATCTACCTACTAATATGGTCTGTGATATGGGACAATCTGTAATGGGTACGTCTACTACTATAATGGTCTGATATGGATCTGTAATGTATCTCTACTACCTATAATGGTCTGATGATTGGATGGATCTGTAATGTGTATGTCTACTATAACTGATATACTATAGATCTTACTGATCTGTTACTTATCTACTACTAATAATGTCCTGATTATGGGTCTGTAATGTAGTCTACTAATCTATAATATAGTCCTAATAGGGATCTGTAATGTAGTCTACTACTATAATGGTCTGATATGGGGATCTGTAATGTAGTCTACTACTATAATGGCCTGATATGGGGATCTGTAATGTTACTGTGTTTATTAGTCTACTACTATAATGTCCTGAGGGATCTGTAATGTAGTCTACTACTATAATGTCCTGTATATGGGGATCTGTAATGTAGTCTACTACTATAATGGTTGATATGGGATCTGTAATGTAGTCTACTACTATAATGGCCTGATATGGATCTGTAATGTTACTGTGTTATAGTCTATACTATAATGTCCTGATATGGGGACCTGTAATGTTCTGTGTTTATTGTCTACTACTAATGGCCTGATATGGGATTGTATGTATCTACTATATAATGGCTGATATGGGATCTGTAATGTAGTCTACTACTATAATGGTCTGATATGAGGATCTGTAATGTAGTTCTACTACTATATGGCCTGATATGGGATCTGTAATGTAGTCTACTACTATAATGGCCTGATATGGGATCTGTAATGTAGTCTACTACTATAATGGCCTGATATGGGGATCTGTAATGTTACTGTGTTTATTAGTCTACTACTATAATGGCCTGATATGGGATCTGTAATGTAGTCTACTACTATAATGTCCTGATATGGGATCTGTAATGTAGTCTACTACTATAATGTCCTGATATGGGATCTGTAATGTAGTCTACTACTATAATGGCCTGATATGGGGATCTGTAATGTAGTCTACTACTATATGCCTGATATGGGGATCTGTAATGTAGTCTACTACTATAATGGCCTGATATGGGGATCTGTAATGTTACTGTGTTTATTAGTCTACTACTATAATGTCCTGATATGGGATCTGTAATGTAGTCTACTACTATAATGGCCTGATATGGGATCTGTAATGTTACTGTGTTTATTAGTCTACTACTATAATGTCCTGATATGGGATCTGTAATGTAGTCTACTACTATAATGGCCTGATATGGGGATCTGTAATGTTACTGTGTTTATTAGTCTACTACTATAATGGCCTGATATGGGATCTGTAATGTAGTCTACTACTATAATGGCCTGATATGGGGATCTGTAATGTAGTCTACTACTATAATGGCCTGATATGGGGATCTGTAATGTTACTGTGTTTATTAGTCTACTACTATAATGTCCTGATATGGGATCTGTAATGTAGTCTACTACTATAATGGTCTGATATGGGATCTGTAATGTAGTCTACTACTATAATGGCCTGATATGGGGATCTGTAATGTAGTCTACTACTATAATGTCCTGATATGGGGATCTGTAATGTTACTGTGTTTATTAGTCTACTACTATAATGGCCTGATATGGGATCTGTAATGTAGTCTACTACTATAATGTCCTGATATGGGGATCTGTAATGTAGTCTACTACTATAATGTCCTGATATGGGGATCTGTAATGTAGTCTACTACTATAATGGTCTGATATGGGATCTGTAATGTAGTCTACTACTATAATGGCCTGATATGGGATCTGTAATGTAGTCTACTACTATAATGTCCTGATATGGGATCTGTAATGTTACTGTGTTTATTAGTCTACTACTATAATGTCTGATATGGATCTTAATGTAGTCTACTACTATAATGGCCTGATATGGGATCTGTAATGTTACTGTGTTTATTAGTCTACTACTATAATGTCCTGATATGGGGATCTGTAATGTAGTCTACTACTATAATGGTCTGATATGGGATCTGTAATGTTACTGTGTTTATTAGTCTACTACTATAATGTCCTGATATGGGGATCTGTAATGTAGTCTACTACTATAATGGCCTGATATGGGATCTGTAATGTTACTGTGTTTATTAGTCTACTACTATAATGGCCTGATATGGGGATCTGTAATGTAGTCTACTACTATAATGTCCTGATATGGGATCTGTAATGTAGTCTACTACTATAATGGCCTGATATGGGATCTGTAATGTAGTCTACTACTATAATGTCCTGATATGGGATCTGTAATGTTACTGTGTTTATTAGTCTACTACTATAATGTACCTGATATGGGACTGTAATGTAGTCTACTATAATGTCCTGATATGGGATCTGTAATGTAGTCTACTACTATAATGGCCTGATATGGGGATCTGTAATGTAGTCTACTACTATAATGTCCTGATATGGGATCTGTAATGTTACTGTGTTTATTAGTCTACTACTATAATGTCCTGATATGGGGATCTGTAATGTAGTCTACTACTATAATGTCCTGATATGGGGATCTGTAATGTAGTCTACTACTATAATGGCCTGATATGGGATCTGTAATGTAGTCTACTACTATAATGGCCTGATATGGGATCTGTAATGTAGTCTACTACTATAATGGTCTGATATGGGATCTGTATTTGTCAACGTAAAGACAACACATTGTCAACGTAAAGACAACACATTGTCAACGTAAAGACAACACATTGTCAACGTAAAGACAACACATTGTCAACGTAAAGACAACACATTGTCAACGTAAAGACAACACATTGTCAATGTAAAGACAACACATTGTCAATGTAAAGACAACACATTGTCAATGTAAAGACAACACATTGTCAACGTAAAGACAACACATTGTCAATGTAAAGACAACACATTGTCAATGTAAAGACAACATATTTACAACGTAATGTAGCTCTGTTTGATGGTCCGGTGGCCATCTGCCATCTGACAGTGTAACACTGACAGAAGCGCTCCAGTTTAACCAAGGGATGTGAACCCCAGTTTAACCAAGGGATGTGAACCCCAGTTTAACCAAGGGATGTGAACCCCAGTTTAACCAAGGGATGTGAACCCCAGTTTAACCAAGGGATGTGAACCCCAGTTTAACCAAGGGATGTGAACCCCAGTTTAACCAAGGGATGTGAACTCCAGTTTAAGCAAGGGATGTGAACTCCAGTTTAACCAAGGGATGTAATACTCCAGTTTAACCAAGGGATGTAAACTCCAGTTTAACCAAGGAATGTAAACTCCAGTTTAACCAAGGGATGTAAACTCCAGTTTAACCAAGGGATGTAAACTCCAGTTTAACCAAGGGATGTAAAACTCCAGTTTAACCAAGGGATGTAATACTCCAGTTTAATAACCAAGGGATGTAAACTCCAGTTTAACCAAGGGATGTAAACTCCAGTTTAACCAAGGGATGTAAACTCCAGTTTAACCAAGGGATGTGAACTCCAGTTTAACTAAGGGATGGGAGCTGCAGCTCCATTAAAAGGGATGGGAGCTGCAGCTCCATTAAAAGGGATGGGAGCTGCAGCTCCATTAAAAGGGATGGGAGCTGCAGCTCCATTAAAAGGGATGGGAGCTGCAGCTCCATTAAAAGGGATGGGAGCTGCAGCACCATTAAAAGGGATGGGAGCTGCAGCACCATTAAAAGGGATGGGAGCTGCAGCTCCATTAAAAGGGATGGGAGCTGCAGCTCCATTAAAGGGGATGGGAGCTGCAGCTCCATTAAAGGGATGGCAGCTGCAGCTCCATTAAAGGGATGGCAGCTGCAGCTCCATTAAAGGGATGGCAGCTGCAGCTCCATTAAAGGGATGGCAGCTGCAGCTCCATTAAAAGGGATGGGAGCTGCAGCTCCATTAAAAGGGATGGCAGCTGCAGCTCCATTAAAGGGATGGGAGCTGCAGTTCCATTAAAGGGGATGGCAGCTGCAGCTCCATTAAAGGGATGGGAGCCGCAGCTCCATTAAAAGGGATGGGAGCTGCAGCTCCATTAAAAGGGATGGGAGCTGCAGCTCCATTAAAGGGGATGGGATCTGCAGCTCCCTTAAAGGGATGGGAGCTGCAGCGCCATTAAAGGGATGGGAGCTGCAGCTCCATTAAAGGGATGGGAGCTGCAGCTCCATTAAAGGGATGGCAGCTGCAGCTCCATTAAAGGGGATGGCAGCTGCAGCTCCATTAAAGGGGATGGCAGCTGCAGCTCCATTAAAGGGATGGCAGCTGCAGCTCCATTAAAGGGATGGGTCTGCAGCTCCATTAAAGGGATGGGTCTGCAGCTCCATTAAAGGGATGGTGATTTCAGATGTACGTTGTAGCAACGTTGTACTGTTTAACTGTTCAAGAAGCACTATTTTTTTCATTGTTACATTCCTTGTGAATAAATGAAATGTACTTAACATGTGTTGCTGCGTGTGGACTCAAATCATTTCACACTGGTTGTATTAAAAATAGGCTTTGCTGTGGCCCAATTGTAGTGCACTACTTAGGGAATAGGGTTCCATTGGGGACACACATAAGTACAGTCAAAAATCAAATGTTATTTATCACATACACATGGTTAGCAGATGTTAATGTGAGTGTAGCGAAATGCTTGTGCTTCTAGTTCCGACCGTGCAGTAATATCTAACGAATACTATTCACAAAACTAACCATTTCACACACAACTTCAACTGGAACTGAATCAATAACAGATAGAAAAAATATAAATAATAAATATTGATGATGACGATGGCCGAACGGCATAGGCAAGATGCAGTAGATGGTATAGAGTACAGTATATACATATGAGATTAATAATGTAGGGTATGTAAACATATAAAGTGGCATTGTTTAAAGTGACTAGTGATACATTTATTACATGCCATTTTTAATAAAGTGGCTAGAGATTTGAGTCAGTATGTTGGCAGCAGCCACTCAATGTTAGTGATGGCTGTTTAACAGTCTGATGGCCTTGAGATAGAAGCTGTCTAATGTCTAACCCCTGGCAAAATATCTAGATAATGATGTGTTGCTAGGAAACCATTGTCTTCATCTTTCAATAGAATTAGAATGACTAAATAATTGGATTCTATAATTCTATGGATTCTATAATCCTAATTTGGCTAAATGCTCACAATGAGTGACAGGCGTGTTCCGGAACCTTCAGGGACCATACTACTCGGGAATGCACCTGTCCTCTCCTCAGATCCTCCTGAAGCTTCAGCCTGGTCAGATATCTATTAGCAGTGTTGAGAATGGAAGTCCAACTAGGTAGAGAGCTGAGCTGTCCTGTGTGTTTAGATGTCTTCAGTCCACCTGTTATAGAGTTGTGTTGTAGTCATAACTACTGCAAGAAGTGTATTCACCAGACCCTCATCGCCCAGAACTGCATCAAGCCCCAGGACAAGTTCATCTGCCCCATGTGTAGAAAGGTAAGAGAAGCTGCTCTGTCTATTCTTCCAAATGGTACCATAGTTCCACTAATATTGGTCAAAAAGTAATGCCATAATGCCTGGTATTGCCTACTCCAGTGTCGTCTGTAAACACACCCCCTTTCCTTGGTCTGACAACCTATTCGGCCAAATCAAATCACTGTGTTGTAAAATATGATTCAACAACATGCACTTCTAACCACACAATCTGTCTATTGTAGGTGAACATCTTACCGGACAAGGGACTCAACGGGTTGAAGAGGAACATGTCTGTTGAGAACGTCGTGGCGATACTGAAAGAAAGGACAGAGAGTAATGAGGCTAAGCAGCAAGCTCTGAAGGAATTCCTGTGCCCTGATCATAATGAAATCATGAATCTGGTATGTTGAGTGTTCACATTCATCCAAAATGTCTTTCATGGCACTTATCGTAAGAGTAGGGGTGTTAACCCCGGTGTCCTGGCTAAATTCTCAATCTGGCCCTCATACCATCATGGCCATCTAATCATCCCCAGTTTATAATTGGCTCATTCATCCCCCCCTGCCTTCTCCCTGGTAACG
>NC_052326.1:56623498-56720038 GCF_016432855.1 Salvelinus namaycush | reverse complement strand
GAGAGAGAGAGAGAGAGAGAGAGAGAGAGAGAGAGAGAGATTACATTTCAGGCAGAGGGTAAAGTGCTTCTTTGTGGAGATTTCAATGCAAGAACAGGTTCTGAGCCTGACTACACTGATGCGGGAGGTAACCACCACATATTTGGTCACCCCTCCTTGTACAGTAGCCCTATTATAAATAATAGAAACAGTCCTGACCAAATACTGAACAAAAATGGGAAGGAGTTAGTGCATCTCTGTCGAGCTTAGGCCTGTACATGCTTAATGTAGATCAGAGGGGACTCTTTAGGTCAGTTTACTTATGCTCAGCTCTTGGGACAAGTGTAGTCGATTATGCCATCACGGACATTGACCCCTCCTCCATTAGTGCATTCACTGTCAGACCACAGACACCATTGTCAGATCACAGTCAGATCAACGTGTTTTTGAAGAAATTAACCAGCAATATTCATTCAAAAAAACTGCCCAATAAACTTTCAACTAAACCAATCATACAGATGGGCTCCAAACAGTGCAGAGAGATTATTGAAACATTGACTCAAAAGAAATGATTAACTCTATACAGTTTTTCAATAACTCACAATACCAAAACAATAAAGATGGTGTCAATTCGGCTACTCTAAACATAAATGCATATTCCAAAAAGCAGCATCGAAAGCAAATTTGAGAAAACCAAAGAAATGCAACATCAGAAACAAAAAACAAAATGTTTCTGACAAATGGTTTGATAATGAATGTAAAACAATTAGAAAACACCTAAGACAAATGTCAAACAAAAAACATAAGCAGCAAAACAACCCAGAGATACGATTGAATACTTTGAAACTCTGAAACAGTATAAACATACACTGAAACGCAAGAAACTGAATTATACCAACAAGCACTTGATGAAATTGAAAACGCAAATGACCAAAATCAGTTCTGGGACATGTGGAACAATTTAAGCACAACAAAGCCACAAGAATTAGCCATACAAGATGTAGGAATTTGGAAAACTTATTTTGATAATCTATACAAAAACATCCACAAAAAGACTTAAAACAGAACCAATTAGAAATTAAAGAAAAATTGAACATCCTTGAATCAGTCATTAAAAATAACCAAAATCCATTAGATTACCCAAACCCAACAAGAACTAAATGAAAAGCTCAAATCTATTAAATCAAAGAAGGCTTGTGGTCTAGACAAACATCAGAAATGAAATGCTGAAAAACAGCACACTGAGTTGCAAAATGCTGTGCTTAAATTGTCAACATGGTTTTAACTTCTGGCTGCTTCCCTGATGTCTGGAACCAGGGGCTCATTCCCCTATCCACAAAAGTGGAGACAAATCAGACCCCAATAATTACAGGGGAATTTGTGTAAACAGTAACTTGGGAAAGGTTTTCTGTAGCATTTTGAATTCAAGAATCCAAACCTTTCTTCAAGAAAAAAATGTAATAACTAAATGTCAAATTGGCTTTCTCCCTAACCATCGCACTACTGACCATATATACACCTTACACACACTAATTAATAAACACGTCCACCAAAAAAAGAGGGCAAAATCTTTGCTTGCTTTATTGACTTTAAAAAAGCATTTGATTCATTTGGCACGAAGGGCTATTCTACAAAATTCTCCAAAGTGGCTTGGTGGTAAGGTGTATGACTTAATAAAATGTATGTACACAGAAAACAAGTGTGGCAATAAAAATCAAAAACCAAAGAACAGAATTCTTTTCACAATGTCGAGGTGTGAGACAAGGCTGTAGTTTGAGTCCAAATCTTTTCAACATTTATATCAATGAATTAGCAGACATGTTGGACAATTCTCCAGCCCCAGGACTCACACTATTTGACACAGAGGTGAAATACCTGCTATATGCTGATGACTTGGTACTTCTATCATCAACCAAAGAGGTCTTCAACAGAACATTAATATTCTAGAGCAATATTGCCATAATTGGGCCCTGGCAGTAAATTTCCAAAAACTAAAATCATGATTTTCCAAAAACAAAACAGATGTCAGAAACACAAATATAAATTCACCTGAACAACACCATCATTGAACACACAAACAATTACACCTACCTTGGTCTGACCATATCTGCATCGGGAAACTTTAATAGGGCAGGGAATGCATCTCAAAAAGCCCGCAGAGCATTGTATGCATAAAAATGAAATTATTCAAAATCAACATCCCAATTAGAATTTGGACCAAATATTTGACAGTGTAATCCTACCAATAGCTCTTTACGGAAGTGAGGTTTGGGGGCCACTCAATAAACTGGACTTTAAAATGTGGGAAAAACATCCAATTGAAAACCCTACATGCAGATTCTGTCGGAAAATCCTACAAGTCCAGAGAAATACACCAACTAATGCATGTAGGGCAGAATTGGGCCGCTTTCCAGTAATAATGAAAATACAGAAAAGATCATTAAAATTTTGGCTACATCTAAATTCAAGTCCAAATTCGAGTCTGCAATTTAAAGCACTTCAAACCCAAGAGCTGAGCCCAGAAACGAGCCCTCTCAGTCAGCTGGTGTTGGACCTCACCAACCAAGCTGACACCAGCACTGCTTCAAAAGAAAGAATTCCAATAAACAAAATCATGAACCAATCAAAGGACTCATATTTACAACATTGGAAAAACGAAACAAAATCCCAAAGCCGACTAAATTGCTATCTGACCCTAAACAGAGAATATGAATTGGCTGAATATCTCTACTCTGTCAGAGATTCGAAGCAGAGACAGATCCTTACCAAGTACAGGCTGAGTGACCACCGATTGGCAATAAAACCGGCAGACATAAAAAGACATGGCTACCAAAGAGGAGCGTGTATGTGTCACTGCCTGACAGGGGACGTAGAAACAGAGATGCACTTTCTCCTTTACTGTGATAAATATTCCTCACCAAGAGATTCATTATTCACAGAAATGACTACATTTATTCAAATTTTAACTTATTAAACCCAGAGGAAAAACTAAAAATACTCATGGGCGAAGGAGCAATGGCTCCTCTTGCAGCCAAATATGTATTTACCTGCCATAGCCTGAGGGACACTGAATAATAACATCTGCATAGTAAGCAGTAACTTACTTATTATGACTGTTATTGTTATTACTGTTATTGTTATTAGTATTATTATTGTTGTTTATCATTCCAAAAGTAATGGTATGGGTGGTAATGGTAATGATAGCAGTTAATGATGGTGGTGGTGGTAGTGGTGCATTACAACATACATTACATTCGACTATTGACTGTTACCATTTATTGTTACTGTTATTGTTATTGTTATTATTGTTTGTCATTGTTTTAATTGTATTACAATGTATATTGTATACATTGTTGCTTTGGCAATATTGACACAATGTTTTTCATGCAATAAAGCAGCTTGAATTTGAATGAATTTGAGAGAGAGAGAGAGAGAGAGAGAGAGAGAGAGAGAGAGAGAATCGAGAGAGAGAGAGAGAGAGAGAAAGAATTTGAAAACAAATCCAATTTTGATAAACTCCCATATCTACTGGGAGAAATTCCACAGTGTGCCATCACAGCAGCAAGATTTGTGACCTGTTGCCACAAGAAAAGGGCAACCAGTGAAGAACAAACAGCATTGTAAATACAACCATATTTATGCTTATTTATTTTAACTTGTGTGCTTTAACCATTTGTAAATTGTTACAAACATGTATATATATAATAAACATTTGTAATGTCTTTATTGTTTTGAAACTTCTGTATGTGTAATGTTTACTGTTAATTTGGATTGTTATTTCACTTTTGTATAATATCTACCTCACTTGCTTTGGCAATGTTAACACATGTTTCCCATGCCAATAAAGCCCTGAATGAATTGAATTGAATTGAATTGGAGAGAGAGAGAGAGAGAGAGAGAGAGAGAAGAGAGAGAGGAGAGAGAGAGAGAGAGAGAGCGAGAGAGAGAGGAGAGAGAGAGAGAGAGAGAGAGAGAAGAGAGAGAGAGAGAGAGAGAGAGAGGAGAGAGAGAGAGAGAGAGAGGAGAGGAGAGAGAGAGAGAGAAGAGAGAGAGAGGAGAGAGAAGAGAGAGAGAGAGAGAGGAGAGAGAGAGAACCAAAATAATGGTGTTCCAAAAAAGGTCCAGTCACCAGGACCACAAATTCCATCTAGACACCGTTGCCCTAGAGCACACAAAAAACTATACATACTCGGCCAAACATCAGCACCACAGGTAACTTCCACAAAGCTGTGAACGATCTGAGAGACAAGGCAAGAAGGCCTTCTATGCCATCAAAAGGAACATAAATTTCAACATACCAATTAGGATCTGGCTAAAAATACTTGAATCAGTCATAGAGCCCATTGCCTTTATGGTTGTGAGGTCTGGGGTCCGCTCACCAACCAAGATTTCCACAAAATGGGACAAACAACAAATTGAGACTCTGCATGCAGAATTCTGCAAAAATATCCTCCGTGTACAACGTAGAACACCAAATAATGCATGCAGAGCAGAATTAGGCCGATACCACTAATTATCAAAATCCAGAAAAGAGCGTTAATTCTACAACCACCTAAAAGGAAGCGATTCCCAAACCTTCATAACAAAGCCATCACCTACAGAGAGATGAACCTGGAGAAGAGTCCCCTAAGCAAGCTGGTCCTAGGGTCTGTTCACAAACACAAACACACCCCCACAGAGCCCCAGGACAACAGCACATTAGACCCAACCAAATCATGAGAAAACAAAAAGATAATTACTTGACACATTGGAAAGAAATAACAAAAAAACAGAGCAAACTAGAATGCTATTTGGCCCTAAACAGAGAGTACACAGTGGCAGAATACCTGACCACTGTGACTGACCCAAACTAAGGAAAGCTTTGACTATGTACAGACTCAGTGAGCATAGCCTTGCTATTGAGAAAGGCCGCCGTAGGCAGACATGGCTCTCAGAGAAGACAGGCTATGTGCACACTGCCCACAAAATGAGGTGAAACTGAGCTGCACTTCCTAACCTCTGCCCAATGTATGACCATATAGAGAGACATATTTCCCTCAGTTACACAGATCCACAAAGAATTTGAAAAACAAATCCAATTTTGATAAACTCCATATCTACTGGGAGAAATTCCACAGTGTGCCATCACAGCAGCAAGATTTGTGACCTGTTGCACAAGAAAAGGGCAACCAGTGAAGAACAACACCATTGTAAATACAACCCATATTTATGCTTATTTATTTTAACTTGTGTGTTTAACCATTTGTACATTGTTACAACGCTGTATATATATAATATAACATTTGTAATGTCTTTATTGTTTTGAAATTCTGTATGTGTAATGTTTACTGTTAATTTGTATTGTTTATTTCACTTTTGTATAATATCTACCTCACTTGCTTTGGCAATGTTAACACATGTTTCCCATGCCAATAAAGCCCCTTGAATTGAAAATTGAATTGACGAAAGAGACAGAGAGAGAGAGAGACAGAGAGAGAGAAGAGAGAGGAGAGAGAGAGAGAGAGAGAGAGAGAGAGAGAGAGAGAGAGAGAGAGAGAAGAGAGAGAGAGAGAGAGAGAGAGGAGAGAGAGAGAGAGAGAGAGGGAGAAGAGAGAGAGAGAGAGATAGAGAGAGAGAGACAGAGGGAGAAGAGAGAGAGAGAGAGAGAGAGAGAGAAAAAAACGGGAGACTGGCACAAATCACAGTTCTGCTGTGTAACAAAAAGCCATTAATGATACCTCCTGCTGTGTAACAAACAGCCATAATGAACCTTCCGCTGTGTAACAAACAGCCATTAATGATATCTTCCTGCTGTGTAACAAAACAGCCATTAATGATACCTTCCTGCTGTGTAACAAAACGCCATTAATGATAGCTTCCTGCTGTGGAACAAACAGCCATTAATGATACCTTCCTGCTGTGTAACAAACAGCATTATGATACCTTCCGCTGTGTAACAAACAGCCATTAATGATACCTTCCTGCTGTGTAACAAACAGCCATTTAATGATAACTTCCTGCTGTGGAACAAACAGCCATTAATGATACTCTTCCTGTGTGGAACAAACAGCCATTAATGATACCTTCCTGCTGTGTAACAAACAGACATTAATGATACCTTCCTGCTGTGGAACAAACAGCCATTAATGATATCTTCCTGCTGTGTAACAACAGACATTAATGATACACTTCCTGCTGTGGAACAAACAGTCATTAATGATACCTTCCTGCTGTGGAACAAACAGACATAATGATACTTCCTGCTGTGTAACAAACAGACATAATGATACTTCCTGCTGTGTAACAAACAGACATTAATGATACCTTCCTGCTGTTGAACAAACAGCCATTAATGATATCTTCCTGCTGGGCAAAAACAGCCATTAATGATACTTCCTGCTGTGAACAAACAGCCATTAATGATATCTTCCTGCTTGGACAAACAGCCATTAATGATACCTTCCTGCTGTGTAACAAACAGACATTAATGATACCTTCCTGCTGTGGAACAAACAGCCATTAATGATATCTTCCTGCTGTGTAACAAACAGACATTAATGATACCTCCTGCTGTGGAACAAACAGCCATAATGATACCTTCCTGCTGTGGAACAAACAGCCATTAATGATATCTTCCTGCTGTGTAACAAACAGACATTAATGATACCTTCCTGCGTGGAACAAACAGCCATTAATGATAACTTCCTGTGTGGAACAAACAGACATTAATGATACCTTGACCTGCTGTGTAACAAACAGACATTAATGATACCTTCCTGCTGTGTAACAAACAGACATTAATGATACCTTCTGCTGTGGAACAAACAGCCATTAATGATACCTTCCTGCTGTGGAACAAACAGCCATTAATGATATCTTCCTGCTGGGCAACAAACAGCCATTAACGATACCTTCCTGCTGGGCAACATTCAATTTACCATTGAATCTTACCTACACATGTATATGAATCCAACATGTTCTGTTAGAAAAAGTAATTGGCTCAATTTACACTACATGTTTCTTCTTGATTTCATTCAACAATTGAATTTCATCTTATAATCTGTCTGGAGCTACTGGGGAATACAAACACATTTAGTAGAAAAACTAAATCATTCAATGTTTTGAGTTTCTCAATCTCTAAATGAATTGGCATCAAACTCATTGAGTAATAATTGAAAAAAATCTCAGAAGTACTTATTTAGAAAGCACAACATTTGTTATTGTAAATCACATCAGTAATCACATAAGTAAGAACTTGAGCCCAGTTTGATCATAGGCTATGAATTCAACTGAGAGACAATTAGCCTATGAGATGTTTTATAATGAGTATGTTGTATCTAATTTGTAAAAAAATATATATATATTATATATATGAAAACAGAAAAGATAATTTAAGTGTCTACCTGTAACATGTAACCGCAAAAAATGATTCAATTGGAATTCACGAGACGATGTTGACTCTTCTTTGGGTTCGGTCCGACTCCGATGTGCTCGTTTTAGTTAATCTCATGACAGCGCGTCATATGTTAAACGGCGCGTCATCATAACCGGTATTACGAAGTATGAGACAGTAAAATCACAACCACTCCTCTGAGTTTAAAGGACCGTATCAAACTGACTCGCACTTACCAATAAAATGAAACCAAACTCTCTCTTCTCTCTCTCTCTTCTCTTTCTCACTCTGCCCTCTCTCTCTTGCTCTCTCTTCTCTCTCTCTCTCTCTCTCGTCTCTTAAAGGAGCCGTTGTGTGATGTGTTGTCCCTTCTTGACGAAAAGGTGGGAGACCTTCCCTGCAGTCTGGGTATAAGTGTTAATCACCTCCCCCGATTGTTTTTTATCATAATGTATTACAATATAATAATTATGACCATAAAGGCAAATTAATAAACAATTCAGTTGTTTTTTCACATTTGTGTTCTAGCCCGTCAATTATTACAGTAAATATGGAAAGTATATGACATAGGCTTAATCAAGAGTATTGATTAGGCTATTTATTTATGATTGCAACAACCCATCTATCTATCTTGTTAGTCACTCATGACTTGACCTGAGATAATGTACCTGTAGCTGGCAGTTGTCAATAAAAGACAGAGGCTGAGTGCTAAAGAACAGAATCGATGGATGGGCAGACTCACAGGCAGACAGGAGAAACTTCTCCTTTCCCATACTCATATTAATGAGGAAGTGGACACATGACTATTTGCCCTTCCTGAAAGAGTCTAAACAAGGCTAAGACCTTTCACCATTACCTTAACAGGGAGGTTAGCATGTCTGGCAGTATGATCTTCGATCCCTCTGTAACTTTCTCACTCATTACATTTTACATTTAAGTCATTTAGCAGACGCTCTTATCCAGAGCGAATTACAAAACTCATCACTACTCTCGATTCATTCAGGATTATCCGTAATCATGGTAGCATCAACTTTAAGGTAGAAGTGTTTAGAAACATATTCTATTCTTATTACACAAAAAAGTGACTCCAAAATGACACAATACATTACTTACCATTCATTTCTATTGGGCACAACATAATACAAAACACGTCCAAAACGAACGCAGATGCATCCAACAATTTGTAGAGTCACAAGCTTGATGTATCATTGTGTGCTAAATATGAGACCAAATACTAAACTTTTGACTACTTTAATTCATAAGAATCTTTAGAGACATCGATAATTTTGAACTCTACCTTTTTGCGTAAAAAAAATATTACTTGTTTAAACAAAGATCTCTTTCTCTAAGCAATTGATTAGTTTAAAATAATATTATCCCACAATTTTTTTTTGCATACCAATATACAGCTCAGTATTTTAATTATTTGTTTTATACGAGCATATTGCTTATCTTTATCAAGTGTGTCACGTATGTACATACCCACATATACAAATAATTTTCTGAATATGAAGTGACAAACCAATATCATATATATTTAATGAATTTAGTTGCCAGGGGCAACCGCACAATAAATATTACACCAATATCCAATAGTCATTTCCATCAGCTAATTTAATTGTACTCCATGATGCCTCTGAGTGGTGCAGCAGTCTAAGGCAATGCAGCTGTACTCCATGATGGCTCATGAGTGGTGCAGCAGTCTAAGGCACTGCATCTGTACTCATGATGCCTCCTGAGTGGTGCAGCAGTCTAAGGCACTGCATCTGTACTCCATGATGGCTCCTGAGTGGTGCAGCAGTCTAAAGCACTGCATCTGTACTCCATGAGGCCTCCTGAGTGGTGCAGCAGTCTAAGCACTGCATCTGGACTCCATGATGGCTCCGAGTGGCGCAGCAGTAAGGCACTGCATCTTACTCCATGATGGCTCCTGAGTGGCGCAGCAGTCTAAGGCACTGCATCTGTACTCCATGATGGTCCTGAGTGGTGCAGCAGTCTAAGGCACAGCATCTGTACTCCATGATGGCTCCTGAGTGTGTGCAGCATTCTAAGGCACTGCATCTGTACTCCATGATGGCTACGAGTGGTGCAGCAGTCTAAGGCACTGCATCCTGTACTCCATGATGGCCTCCTGAGTGGGCAAGCAGTCTAAGGCACTGCAGCGTACTCATGATGGCTCCTGAGTGGTGCAGCAGTCTAAGGCACTGCATCTGTACTCCATGATGGCTCCTGAGTGGCGCAGCAGTCTAAGGCACTGCATCTGTACTCCAGATGGCTCCTGAGTGGCGCAGCAGTCTAAGGCACGTGCATCTGTACTCCATGATGGCTCCTGCCAGTGGCGCAGAAGCAGTCTAAGGCACTGCATCTGTACCCATGATGCCTCCTGAGTGGCGCAGCAGTCTAAGGCAACTGCATCTGTACTCCATGATGGCTCCTGGATGGTGCAGACAGTCTAAGGCACTGCATCTGTACTCCATGAGCTCCTGAGTGGTGCAGAGTCTAAGGCACTGCATCTTACCCATGATGGCTCCTGAGTGGCGCACGCAGTTCTAAGGCACTGGCATCTGTACTCCTATGATGGCTCCTGAGTGGCGCAGCAGTCTAAGGCACTGCATCTCTGTGCTAGAGGTGTCCACTACAGATATCCTGGTTTGACTCCAGGCTGATCACAAACCAGCTGTGATTGGGAGTCTCCATAAGGGCGGCGCACAATTGGCCTAGCGTCGTCTGATGTAGGCCGTCATTGTAAATACGAATTTGTTCTTAACTGATTGCCTAGTTAAAATAAAATAAAAAATGGATCAGAACAGTAAATCTCATTCTGCTGGGCCAGCGGCTGCCCAGCACATGTGAGATTTGGTGCTGAGATTATGCAGAAAATATAAACAGGACACTCAACAGGGTTCCCCAGGGGAAATGACTTGATTGGCTTACAGCTACAGTGACCCATATTCATATTTCCTCCTACTCCTACTGACATCTTTCTCTGTGTCACACCCTGACCTTAGAGATCCTTTTTTATGTCTCTATTTTGGTGTGGTCAGGGCTGTGAGTTGGGGGGCATTCTATGTTTTTTTTATGTTTTCCATTTCTATGTGTTGGCCGGGTGTGGTCTACATCAGAGGCATCAGTCTATCGTTGTCTTTGATTGAGAACCACTACTTAGTAGCCTTTTCCACCTGTGTTTTGTGGGTAGTTGTTTTCTGTTTTGTGTGAGTAACTGACAGAACTGTTGCGTTTTGTTCCACTTGTTTTATTTCAGTGTTCAGGTGATAATAAACATCATACACATCACACGCTGCGCTTGGTCTACTCCTTCCCCTCAGATGAACATCGTTACACTCTGCTACTCATCCAACAGCCATCAACAGCTTTAAAACTATATTTTGATGTTGTCAAGAAAATGTATAATATATGTTGGAATCCTTAAGGTATTCTCCTTTCCAAAGCAATATTAGCTAGCATTCAGTAGGATATTATAGAAACTGCATTCAGTACCCAAATCTGTCAGGAGAAATTAAACCTATACAACATGTCTTGCCTCCCACTACGGTTTCCAACAATACTGTATGTAGTATGTACTGTTCAGTATGTCTATGGTTACTATTGCTAACCTCTGGTTTGGTTTTCCCACATGTAAACGGTTTTCTTCCTGGGATGAAGGAGAGGACCAAAACGCAGCGCGGCTAGGTGTCAAACATGTTTAATAAAGAATAATAACGTGAACACTACAAGCTACAAAACAATAAATGGAAAAACTGAAAAACAGTCCTATCTGGTGCAGAACACAAAGACAGGAAAACAATCACCCACAAACCAACAGTGCAAACAGGCTACCTTAATATGGTTCCCAATCAGAGACAATGCAAAACACCTGCCTCTGATCTAAGAACCATATTAGGCCAAACAACAAAACCAACATAGAAAAACACAAAACATAGACTACACCCACCCAGCTCACGTCCTGACCAACTAAACAAAGACTAAACCAAGGAAATAAGGCTCAGGAAAGTGGGACACCACACTTGTTATTCCCTACAGGCAAGCAGTACAACTAAATATGTTTTTAGTTATTTAATGAAAATATACATGCCTGCCAGAACTTCCTATTCCTAGTTGTGATGTCGGGTTATATTGACTTTGTTTCATTCATGTGCTTTTTGGTCAGAACAACAATTCTTCAATAAGATTTTAGGCTTGAAATAATCTAGCTGACGTTGCTAATAATAAAGTTAGCTAGCTGCTTAACATGACAATATGTTCAACTTTATTTAACTAGGCAAATGAATTAGAAAAAATGTTATTTACAATGACAGCCTACCACGGCTAATGGTGCACTGCACTATGGGACTCCCAAACCCAGCCAGATGTGATGCAGCCTGGATTCAAACTAGGTACTGCAGTGATGCCTTTTGTACTGAGATACAGTGGCTTAGACCACTACACCACTCGGGAGGCCCATTATCTATATTGATAAGGTTGTCTCAAAGGATTGTTGTTCACTTTTAAAAGGTCAGTGGTGAAACATCAACATGGCAACTCGAGCAACAACATTTTCTAAAATTTTCCCACTTGTAATTCCAACTTGGAGGGTCGTTCAAGTGAAACTTCGCAGTTGGAATTATAGAATTTCCAATACTCTGATAGCACGTGAACGTGACTGTCACGTCCACACAGCTCCCCCAATCCGGGAGCTCGACGTCACAGGTCTACTAACCACCATCTGGCAACCCATCTTTACGCACACCTGGCAAACCATCATTACGCACACCTGCGTCTCATCATCATCAGTAACACTAGACTTCATTACTCCCTTGATTACTTATCCCTTTATAGCACTTATGCACTTTTTGTTAGCAGTATCGGGTGCATTGTTTATGTTTCCATGTCAGACGGTTCTCTGTTTTGTATTGCCGTCATGCTTGTTATTATTAAACTCACTAACTGCACTTGCTTCCTGACTCCTGCATCTACGTTACAGAATAATACCTCATCCCGCCTATGCCGTTAGATCACTACTGGACTCCCGACGTCTGACGCGCGGTCTCCAGCCGAGGACGAAAACCCGGCCAAGAAGACGGCCCTTGTGAAAAGCGGAGATCTCAGATGAGGTGAAAAATCTCAGATAGATGTTTGGATCTAGAATGTCGTCCACGGAAACCCAAAAAAACACCGCTCATCTGGACCGTACCTTTCCCAGTCCACAGAATGGAGACCGACCCCCACGCCGTGCGGGAGTCCAGGAGTGGATCTGACGGCATAGGCTCCCTCGATGTCCAAGGGAGGTGGAGGGGTTGTTTGGGGAGAGGATCAGCCAGGGGACAGGAACACCAGCCTGAGGAGGGAAAACATTGAAAGCAGGGTGGCCACCTGATTAAAGGTGCTGTGTACTTTCTGTATGACAGGTGTGAACTGGTTCACAGTGAGAACAAGGTGGTTCGATCAAACATTCAGGAACATAGTGTGAAAAGCTGTTCGTAGTCACTCCCTGGAACAGCAACAACCCACACAATGACTCTCTCCAAAATGCTGTATAGTTCATGCCTGTATAAACCCCTATCTCGTCTTTCTCTAGCTCCCTTCTTGATTTTGTCATTTTCATGTCTCATCTTTTCCCCTCTAGCTTTCCCTCCTCCCCTCCCCTCTCTCTCCTACAGGCGTGTGATAACTGCAGTATCAGGGCAGAATTCACTCACTAGATTGTCCATAATGCAAATAAATAGGCACTTCTACATGCGAAGTAAACAATGTGAAAGTCCAAGGAAGGATTGTGTCAAACTGCATAGACATAGATTGAGTTTGGATCTTGTGTACTTTAGATATATTTTTGTCCAGACACTCATTGTGGATATGTATAAAACCTATTGCCTGATTGGATCGACGACCTTGGTTTTGGCCCAGAAGAAATGAGGCCTCACACATGCAAAACAATCCACTAAAAATGTGTTGTGTAGGCAAAGCTTGATGGCAATGGCACTTTTACTTGTACATCGTGTTAACATAAACCCGGCAAGGTAAAGAGCTGGCTCTCAAGTTAAAGATACTTGAATGATTGGTACTCAGCCTAAACTTTACTAAATGACACCAATTATCTCGATCCTCTGAGTGGCTCTACACAGTTGCAATTCCTTTCTGATTACGTACAGAGTGAAGAGATGGGGGAGGTGTGAGACAGCGAGAAGAGAGAGATGACGTGGGCCAGTGGTAGAGAGGAAAGATGAGTGGGCTAGTGGTGGGGAGAGAGAGAGAGAGAGCATAACAATGCTCAGGACAGAATAAGCAAACGAGCATCGACTCAACGTACAGGAAATGAGATGTATGAACATTTGAAGGGACAATTAAATAGAACTAACTACATCACACTGAGGAACATTGACATGACAAATAAAAAGAAATTAATAATTTGTTTACCGCCACGTGAAGGGGAAGGAGATCTCAACTGCCCTGGGGAAATATATGTGATAAAAGCACTGGCTGGCCTGTCATCTCTCTCTGTCTTTCACACTCACTCTCTCTAATTGTCCCCAAAACACAACAGTTGATTGTTTTCAAGTGTGTTAATTGGTGTGGTAGTTTCCTCTGGATTGCTGCTCTGTCTTCTAACTGTTATAATGGGTTTATATGGTAATAATGTACTGAAGCTCATCTCTCTGTCTGTCAGGCAGATAGATAGACAGGCAGCACAGGAGACTCGCTCTGTGGACATTCTAGTGTGTGTGTGTGTCTAGCCACCGCTCAGATTGACAACAACTAGAACCGCAGGAGAGTAGTATTGTCAGTCACCTATATGGAACCAGAATGTGGGTCAGTGTGGACTGTAAAATTTAAAACTTTCCCATATTTTCTGGTGGCCTGAAATGGGGGAAAATAGATCATTTTTCATGATTAGTATGATTTTGATTCTATAAATAATTTTATAAAGTGTATACTCTAATATCTCAAATATTTACTAAGAAATGCAATACAGCACATTTTAAACACATACTCAACTGAAATTTCAGCATTGATTCTTACCTTAACCAGATGACGAGAACTGTCACCATTTGGTAAGTAGGGCTTTATACTTTTCCTGGCTAAGGCACATACAGTATGTTGGGTTCTTTCTTCGATAAACAGATGCTGTATTTTCTCCTCCTGTCAGAAGTTCGATTTTCCTTGTTGAGCCAGCAGATAGCCCCAACCCAGCTTGTAACCATCTCAGATATGATTTTTTAAATTTAACTATAAAAGTCAGTTAAGTACAAATTCTTATTTACAATGACAGCCTAGTGGATTAACTGCCTTGTTCAGGGGCAGAACAACAGATGTTTACCATGTCAGCTCGGTGATTCAATCCACCAACCTTCCAGTTACTGGCCCAATGCTCTAACCACTAGGCTACCTGCCGCCCCTCATCATGGAAAATATTCTCCTGCAGTCGTTCATGTGATGCTGACTGAGGAGTCTTGCTATCATAGTTAATGCCTGAGCTAGCAGATATACAACCCAGGCTGTTTTCAATCATGAGCTTAACACACATATATATTTCTCCTGCAGTCATCCATCACATTCTGACTGAGGAGTCTAAGATAGTGTTGGTGTTTTACAGATAGTTTGTCTCCTTGCTGGACCAGCAGATTCTCACCAGGACTCATGGGTTTAATACATTATCTTATACTTTAACACATCACATTCTTACTGAAGTTTAATTTTCCTTGCTGGGCCAGAACCAACTGAGGCCACGTCTCAACCATGGGATAAACAAACGAGGAATATTCTTCTGCAGTTATGAATCAGACGTTTCCTTCCTGGGCCAGTAGATACTTTACCCAGATTTTAACCAGGACTCGGACACGATCATTGGATTAATGTATACTTCTAGACAATCACCCACGTTTCAGAGGAGTCTAGCTACAGTATAGATTGCTTTCCCTGGCTGGGCAAGACAATACATGTACAGCCCAGACCAGGCTAGGCCTGATAATGGGATAACCACATTATACAGTCAGGTCCATCATTATTGATAAAGATAAGCAAAAAAAGACTGTATAAAATAAATAATACAAATCCTGAGATATATTGTATGCAACAATTCTTTTTAAAATGATTTTATACTAATACATAAGGGTGAAACAATAATACAATAAGGGTGAAACTTATTGGCACCCCTGTTTTCAATAATTCAGGAGAAGAGGGATACCTTGTCAGGTCCGCTTTTAACACAACCCCTCTGAATCATTGAGGTGCAGGCGGCTGCCTTAATTGACATCACCGGCACCCGGCACCCCTTGCTCAGTGGAAGAACAACATATTTACCTTGTCAGCACGGGGATTAGACGCAGCAACCTTTCGGTTACTGGCCCAACATTCCTACCCGCCAGGCTACCTGCTGCCCCTTGTTCCCTTGTGAGGATAATGATTCTGAGCCTTTTTCAACAATGTTTTTTGAGATTGGAGAACACATTGGGAGGGATCTTTCCAGATCCTTAATATCCTTTGTCTGCACGTATGCACTGCCCTTTTCAATTTAAACCAATTTAAAATGTTGATTTTGTGGTCAATACATTTTTTGTTGTTGTTGTGGATTTTGATTTGTGCTTGCCGTTATTGTCTTGCTAGAAGATCCACTTGTGGCCAGGTGTCAGCCTCCTGGCAGAGGCAACCAGGTTTTTGGATCAAATGTCCTGGTACTTCGTAAAGTTTATTATGATGCCTTTGACCTTAACAAGAGCCCCAGGACGAGTGGAAGCAGAGTAGCCCCATAAAATCACCACCATATTTTACCATAGTTATGAGGTACTTTTCTGGTATATGCTTCTACCACACACATGAAAATAGCTCTTTGGCCATGCACATCAGTGGTTGGTTTGAAACATAGTGATAGGCTATCTCCAACCCAGCTCAGTCCCCAGCTCAGTACCCAGCTCAGTCCCCAGCCCAGGCCGTGTCTGTCTCTGTCCCTTCCAGCTGTGACAATAGATAGCTCCAACCCGACCTAACACATGTCATGGGGCTTCCGAGTGGCGCAGTGGTCTAAGGCACTGCATCTCAGTGCTATAGGCATTACTACAGACCCTGGTTTGATTTCAGGCTGTATCACAACCGGCTGTAATTGGGAGTCCCATAGGGCGACACAACCCATGCTCTGTGTCTCTTCCAGCTGTGTTCTTATTGACACGATGAGGGAGGATTGATGTGTTGGTCTGGTATGGTGAATCAGCGGTGTTACTCAGACATCCATCCCATTGAGTCTCAAATGGCCCCCTATTTCCTGTATAGTGTACTAACCAGGGCCCTAGTCAACAGTAGTACACTATATAGGGAATATGGGGCCATTTGGGATGCAGACCTTAATGTCTCTGGCTACTATAAATACTGAGATGTATCCTCACTAACATGATTAAGGATGATCTGTGGGGAGATTGATAGAATAATAGATAAATGAGAGTAAATTACTGAAATGTCATGCTTGTCAGATGTGTGTGGGAGGGAGGGAGGTTGACTGGGCACAAACTGGTTAAATCAATGTTGTTTCAATGTAATATGTCAACGTATTGCAACATGGAATCTATTTGGAAAATACATTGGATTTGAAAAAAGTCATACATTTGTACCGTTTTGACGGTAACATTTCATTCACAGGATTATGTCATTATAGTAACCCATTTTCAACATCTTGTATAAAAATCTTATATAAAATATGTTGAATTTGTACCTTTTGAAACAACGTCAGATCATCAATGTAATATCCATGATAAGAAAAAAACTATAGGCTGGGCAGCAACCTCCTACTGGAGAGTTGATCTATCTACAGGTATCTCTTCGGTCTCCCATCCTGGGTTTTAACCAAGCCCAGCCTAGCTATTTGTCCCTGACTACAACTTATGAGCTAGTGTGAGAATGATTGTTGAGAAATCTCCACTTAATAGATTCATTGTTGCTAAATAAGTCATTCCAAAGGGTAGGTTCAACAGATCAAATTAAAAGTAACCATACTTTATTTATTTAGTCCTACATAGCATTTTGGAAATCATCGACAGCTATTGTTTAAATTCAGCCCAGGATTCAACTACAAACAGAAATTAGAATACACCTAGGGTTTGGTTGATTTCAAATGGAATCTACAAGTTAATAATAAATATTTGAGATTCACGTCTGTTGGATTCTGGATCCTCAAGAAATGCTGGCGGCCATAACAGAAGCCAAACTTGAGTTGGCTTGAGGGTGTGGTTTTATGTGGGTGTGTCCCTGCCACCACCAAGACACACCCATCTGTCAGAACCTTGCCCACAGCTGTTTCCCCCTACTCAATCACAACAAACAATCCTCCTGCAGGTTGAGTTCAATAACTAGTCAAATGGCTACCCAGACTATTTGCATTGCCCCCCCTCCACACCACTGCCACTCTCTGTTGTCATCTATGCATAGTCACTTTAATTAACTCTACCTACATGTACATACTACCTCAACTAACCGGTGCCCACGCACATTGACTCTGTACCAGCACCCCCCTGTATACAGTTGAAGTCGGAAGTTTACATACACTTAGGTTGGAGTCATTAAAACTTGTTTTTCAACCACTCCACAAATTTCTTGTTAACAAACTATAGTTTTTGCAAGTCGGGTAGGACATTGTCACGCCCTGACCTTAGTTCCTTTTTTATGTCTCTATTTTGGTTTGTTCAGGGCGTGAGTTGGGGTGGGCATTCAATGTTTTGTGTTCTATGTTTTCTATTTCTGTGTGTTTGGCCGGGTGTGGTTCTCAATCAGAGGCAGCTGTCTATCGTTGTCTCTGATTGAGAACCATACTTAGGTAGCCTTTTCCCACCTGTGTTTTGTGGGTAGTTGTTTTCTGTCTTTGTGTCTGTACCAGACAGGACTGTTTCGTTTCATTCTCTTTGTTATTTTGTTTAGTGTTCTGTTTTTAATAAATTAACATGAACACTTACCACGCTGCGCTTTGGTCCGATGATTCCTCATCTTCAGACAACTAACGTTACAGACATATACTTTGTGCATGACAGTGTAAGTAATTTTTCCAACAATTGTTTACAGACAGATTATTTTACTTATAATTCACTGTATCACAATTCCAGAGGGTCAGAAGTTTACATACACTAAGTTGACTGTGTCTTTAAACAGCTTGGAAAATTCCAGAAAATGATGTCATGGCTTTAGAAGCTTCTGATAGGCTAATTGACATCATTTTAGTCAATTGGAGGTGTACCTGTGGATGTATTTCAAGGCCTACCTTCAAACCCAGTGCCTCTTTGCTTAACATCATGGGAAAAGCAATTCAGCCAAGACCTCCGAAAAAAAATTGTAGACCTCCACAAGTCTGGTTCATCCTTGGGAGCAATTTCCAAACGCCTGAAGGAACCACGTTCATCTGTACAAACAATAGTACGCAAGTCTAAACACCATGGGACCACGCAGCCGTCATACCACTCAGGAAGTAGACGCGTTCTGTCTCCTAGAGATAAACGTACTTTGTGGCGAAAAGTGCAAATCAATCCCAGAACAACAGCAAAGAACCTTGTGAAGATGCTGAAGGAAACAGGTACAAAAGTATCTATAACCACAGTAAAACGAGTCCTATATCGACATAACCTGAAATGCCGCTTAGCAAGCAAGAAGCCACTGCTCCAAAACTACCATAAAAAAGCCAGACTACGGTTTGCAACTGCACATGGGGACATAGATCGTACTTTTTGGAGAAATGTCCTCTGGTCTGATGAAACAAAAATAGAACTGTTTGGCCATATTGACCATCGTTATGTTTGGAGGAAAAAGGGGGAGGCTTGCAAGCCGTAGAACACCATCCCAACCGTGAAGCAGGGGGGTGGCAGCATCATGTTGTGGGGGTGCTTTGCTGCAGGAGGGACTGGTGCACTTCACAAAATAGATGGCATCATGAGGAAGGAAAATTATGTGGATATATTGAAGCAACATCTCAAGACATCAGTCAGGAAGTTAAAGCTTGGTCGCAAATGGGTCTTCCAAATGGACAATGACCCCAAGCATACTTCCAAAGTTGTGGCAAAATGGCTTAAAGACAACAAAGTTAAGGTATTGGAGTGGCCATCATAAAGCGCTGACCACAATCCTATAGAAAATTTGTGGGCAGAACTGAAAAAGCGTGTACGAGCAAGGAGGCCTACAAACCTGACTCAGTTACACCAGCTCTGCCAGGAGGAATGGGACAAAATTCACCCAACTTATTATGGGAAGCTTGTGGAAGGCTACCCGAAACATTTGACCCAAGTTAAACAATTTAAAGGCAATGCTACCAAATACTAATTGAGTGTATGTAAACTTCTGACCCACTAGGAATGTGATGAAAGAAATAAAAGCTGAAATAAATAATTCTCTCTACTATTATTCTGACATCTCACATTCTTAAAATAAAGTGGTGATCCTAACTGACCTAAAATTTTTACTAGGATTAAATGTCAGGAACTGTCAAACTGAGTTTAAATGTATTTGGCTAAGGTGTATGAAAACTTCTGACTTCAACTGTATATTGTAATTTTTACTGCTGCTATTTAATTACTTGTTACTTTTATCTCTTATTCTTATCCATATTTTTTGAAACCGCACTGTTGGTTAGGGGCTCGTAAAGTAAGCATTTCACTGTAAGGTCGAGACCTGTTGTATTCGGCGCATGTGACTAATAAAATGTGATTTAATTTGATGTATGGTGAGATGCTGGAGAAAGCCTTGAATAGGTCAGTAGCCTACAGAGCAATATGAAAAGAATGTAATTGCTGAATTTATGTAGATGTTCTAAACTAAGTGTTTTGATCACTTTCAAATGTATTAACAGGTCCATGTAGAATAAACAACCCTTTACATAATACCATAGAAGAAGTGTTCTGCTAATATAACAATGTTCAACTTTTCATCGTCGTTCCCAGACGATACAGAGACTGAGCTTGTCAGCATTTTGTCTGCTGGTAATTGGGCTACCTTATCAAACATGTCAGAGTGGTCATAACTTCCTGTCTGGTGGTAATGGGGCTACCTTGGTAACATGTCAGAGTGGTCATAACTTCCTGTGTGGTGGTAATGGGGCTACCTTATCAAACATGTCAGAGTGGTCATAACTTCCTGTCTGCTGGTAATGGGGCTACCTTATCAAACATGTCAGAGTGGTCATAACTTCCTGTCTGGTGGTAATGGGGCTACCTTGGTAACATGTCAGAGTGGTCATAACTTCCTGTCTGGTGGTAATGGGGCTACCTTATCAAACATGTCAGTGTGGTCATAACTTCCTGTGTGGTGGTAATGGGGCTACCTTGGTAACATGTCAGAGTGGTCATAACTTCCTGTCTGCTGGTAATGGGGCTACCTTGGTAACATGTCAGAGTGGTCATAACTTCCTGTCTGCTGGTAATGGGGCTACCTTATCAAACATGTCAGAGTGGTCATAACTTCCTGTGTGGTGTCCCGTATACAACAGGAGTTCCCTGATCCTGGTGCAGAATACACAGGGTTTCTCCCTCCCCCCAAAAAAGACAATACAAGTAAACGTTGTGTTGAGTAACATTTTAATGCAGTGCCAGGTCTCTCTCTGCATTCAGAGACATCAGTATCAAGCCTGTCTGTCAGAGTGCCAGGTCTCTCTCCATTCAGAGACATCAGTATCAAGCCAGTCTGTCAGAGTGCCAGGTCTCTCTCCATTCAGAGACATCAGTATCAGACCTGTCTGTCAGAGTGCCAGGTCTCTCTCCATTCAGAGACATCAGTATCTAGCCTGTCTGTCAGAGTGACAGGTCACTCTCCATTCAGAGACATCAGTATCAAGCCTGTCTGTCAGTCTGGACTTCATCCCATCATCTTGCAAGTCTCCATGTTCTGGCTCCATACATGTTACACACAGTCACTGTTCTAAGACCAATGGCAGTTAGGATAGGTGATATCTGACAAACAAACATATACTATGTTGAAGTTTGAACAGGTCAAACTAAACCTACCTAATTCTGGTCTCTCCATCGACAACTGTTGGTGAGCAGGCAAGAGGTGAGGCTGGAGGTAAGGTCTTTGCCAACGTCTCATTGATGGGCATAGCAGCGTAGATCAGCTCCTGGCATTGTCATGCTGAAACAAGAAAGGGACTTCCCAAAACTGTTGCCACAAAGTTGGAAGCACAGAATCGTCCAGAATGCCATTGTATGCTGTAGCATTAAGATTTCCCTTCACTGGAACTAAGGGGTCTAGCTCGAACCATGAAAATCAGCCCCAGACCATTATTCCTCCTCCACCAAACTTTACAGTTGGCACTATGCATTGGGACAGGTAGCGTTCTCCTGGCATCCGCCAAACTCAGATTCGTCTGTCCGACTGCCAGATGGTGAAGCGTGATCTTAGGCTTGGATGTTTGGCAATGGAAAACCATTTCATGAAGCTCCCTACAAACTGTTCTTGTGCTGACGTTGCTTACAGAGGCAGTTTGGAACTTGGTAGTGAGTGTTGCAACCAAGCTCTACGAGCTTCAGCACTCGGCGGTCCTTTTCTGTGAACTTGTGTGGCCTACCACTTCACGGCTGAGCCATTGTTGCTCCTAGACGTTTCCACTTCAAATAACAGCACTTACAGTTGACCGGGGCAGCTCTAGCAGGGCATACATTTGACGAACTGACTTGTTGGAAAGGTGGCATCTCATGACGGTGCAATGCTGAAAGTCACTGATCATTTCAGTATGAGCCATCCTACTGCCAATGTTTGTTTTTGGAGATTACATGGCTGTGTGCTCAATTTTATACTACACCTCTCAGCAGGTAGCCTAGAGGTTAGAGCATTGGTCCAGTAACCGAAAAGTTGCTAGATCAAATCCCCGACCTAACAAGGTTAAATAAATATGTTGTTCTCCCCCTGAACAAAGCAGTTAACCCACTGTTTCTAGGCTGTCATTGTAAATAAGAATTTGTTCTTAACTGACTTGCCTAGTTAAATAAAGGTTAAATAAAAACTGGTGTGGCTGAAATAGCCAAATCTACATACTTTTGGCCATGTAGTGTACTTCCTCATCTTATGAGGTGGTGTTAACTGGGAGGCCCTGTGACAGGGTGATACAATAGGCAGGCAAGTGTTAAATACATTTTTTTTATAAAGAAAGTGACAAAGATTTTTGATAATGACTCTTGTACTTGTATCTGCTTGGCTGGGTAATTAACCTAATAGTTTATCAAATTAGGTATTTTTTATACAACTTTTCACATAACACATATTACTGTTGTTGATGAGGCCGTCTGTGTCATCAGGACAGTAACTCGGGTCAAGCTAATTTTAGGTTGCCACTAGTTACCACAGCCTCAAAGTCACAAACTCCATCTATTTCTACAATTTCTCTTCTTAAAAAGTGATTTTAAACCTAACCCTAACTTTAACCACACTGCCTAACCCTAACCTTAAATTAAGAACAAAAAGTGAACAAAAAAAATGCATGCATTTTTACAATATAGACAGATTGGATTAGTTCACTTTATTAGTCAGACTCAGACATGAGTTAGCTATAGCTGCATCCATTGTTTAGTTTTGCCCAAGAGTAGACAATACAGAATAACTGTCACGATCGTCTTGACGTGGAAGAGAGGACCAAAACACAGCGTGTGAAAAGTACATCTTTTAATAGATGACGAATACTTAATCAAAACAACAAACTGACGATCGTGAAGCTACAAACGTTAGTGCATACACAAGCTACAAACGTTAAACATAGACAATTACCCACAAACACCTAAAGCCTATGGCTGCCTTAAATATGGCTCCCAATCAGAGACAACAATAAACAGCTGTCTCTGATTGAGAACCAAACCAGGCAACCATAGACTTTCCTAAACACCTACACTGAACACAACCCCATACATACTACAAAACCCCCTAAACAATACACACACCCTAAACTAGACAAAAACACAAACATTCCCCATGTCACACCCTGACCTAACTAAAATAATAAAGAACACAAAGAATACTAAGGCCAGGGCGTGACAATAACGTTATATGAGCTACAAACTAACTTGCAAATCCAACTTATAGGCTAACTTCATTATTAGCTGTTCTGTAGCTAGCAAGCCTGGCTCTCTAGCATTTTGAAATGATAATGTTACATAACCAGCAGTATGTAGTCAATACACAATAAAGTTGTATGAGCTACAACGTTAGCTTTGCTAACGTTAGCTAAAACATTAGCTAGCCTGCCTGGCTATCTAACTTTAGCTATTCTGCCTCGCTTTATGAAAAGATAGCTTCCTTACTTTTACCACAGGTTATTATATTCCAAGCTAGCGTTACTGGTGCACACTTGGGGACCGACGAACTCCAACCACCTATTCCGCATACTAGGGTCCTTTGGCAGGGCATGGCTGTGGAGGCATGGTCAATCCGTATAGGGGTTTTCAGTCTACTGGTCTTTGTGGGTGTTGAAACAATGGAGCCCTATTCAACGAAGGGAAGCGAAGTGGGCGGAGGAACGATTTGCACGTGGAACTTGGTAAAAGGATGATTTGTGCTAGTGTATAATAGGTGGCTAGTTATTGAATAATATCTCCTTCATAACAATGAGGCACATCCAGTAATGTCCTGTCCTCCTTCACACCCTCTCTATGTGCCTTTGGTAGCTAGTAGTGACTGTTTGTGACAAGGAGGATTTTTCAGATGAACGGGCTTAATCAGTTTTTTCATTTTCGTTTTTATTCCTCCCCGTTATTGTCCTGAACCTTAATCGCCTCTCTCTCTCTCGCTCTCTCTCTCTTTCTTTCTTTCTTTCTTTCTTTCTTTCTTTCTTTCTTTCTTTCTTTCTTTCTTTCTTTCTTTCTTTCTTTCTTTTTTTCTTTCTTTCTTTCTTTCTTTCTTTTTTTCTTTTTTTCTTTCTTTCTTTCTTTCTTTCTTTCTGGAATCTGCAGTAGTGGGAAACAGTGCCACTGAACGCCACACCTCCGTTGTTATTGTTTTTGTTGCCGAGCTGAGGAGCATCGTGCAGCATGGTAAAAAAATACTGTACATATTGTGCTCTTCTATAAAACAGTGTTCATTGTTTGCAGTAACTTATTTTGTTGTTCTAATATCGCAGATGTGGCTCTTTCACCATTTTGGAATCCAGCTTTAAGTTGTTATGTTCTAAGTCCTAAGGTCTTAATTGACCTAAGGGTCGATATGTTATAACCATATAGCATGTTAGACCCTTGGGTCTTCATGCACCTAAGGTCTTATTAATAACCTGAGGGTTGAATCATTGCCATAACAAAGCCAATTGTTATTTCCCTGGAGAGCATTTACAGGACATTGATATCTAGCTCCTGTTTTTTTCCCGTGGATGGTCTTTCAGTGTCATTTCCCTTCTCCAACCGTGGATGTGGCTGTACATGTACTGTGAGTCGTTTTCCTGTGGAGGTTCTTTCTGTGTGTTCCACTCACTGTGGCTGTGTCCTGTGTTGTTTACCTTCTCCACACGTGGATATATTCTATAGTCTGTTCTCATCCCGTTTTCTGTTCTGTTCCATCAGGCTCAGCTGGCCCTGTCGTCTCCCTCTGGATCTGGGGTGGGTCTGGGGCTATGGTGCCCCAGCAGAAGGACTGGATGTCATGGTGGTGCACCGGGGAGAGGGATTGAGATTACTAGGAGAGAGGGTTCACAGGGGAAATGGATGGGGACAGGGGAGTGGAAAGAGAGAGGGCTGGAGCCGAGCCTTGGGAAAAGGCTGGGACCGAGCCTGGGTCGAGGCCTGCAGAGAGAGTTTGGAAGATGGCTGTTCACCCTGCCTTTCCTGCTCCTTCTCCTCCTCCCCCCGGTGTTCCCCCAGTGCCCTGACAGCTGCCACTGTGTGTGGGAGAGCAGCATGGTGCTATGTACGGACGCTGGGCTCCGTGAGTTCCCCCAGGGCCTTCCTCCGGACACCGTCACACTACACCTGGAGAGAAACTACATCCGCTCGCTCCCCGAGGGAGCTTTCAGGCAAGGAAGATAACAGTTGTGTTTTAATAGGATTTTTTATTCACCCTGCTCCGTTATTGTCTTTTATTAATTCATTAATTAATTAATTACAATTCAAATCTGGCTCCCAGTTCGTCTTTAGTTCTGGGTAATTATGATGTTTCTGACACTTCCTCATATTATATACCTTCAGGGAGCTGACCCACCTGAGGGAGCTGTATCTCTCCCACAACCACATCGACACCCTCTCCTCCGGGGCCCTGCGACACCTGAGCTCAGAGCTCCGTCTCCTGGACCTCTCCCACAACCTGTTACGCCAGGCCAGCCGGGACGAGTTTGGTTCCACGCGGGCCAAGACGCGCCTCTACAACAACCCGTGGCACTGCGACTGTACCCTGCAGGAGCTGATGGAGACGTTAAATCTAGAGCCAGAGACGGTCAACGGGATTGTGTGTGAGAGCTCTGTGAGGAGCGCCGGGGAGGGGAGTCGCTGGGAGGATCCAGGAGGGACAGCGGAGCACTCCGGTCAACCCCTGGTTAAGCTGCTTAACTCTGGGGTGAACTTCTGTAGTCTCCAGAGGAAGACAACGGATGTAGCCATGCTGGTGACCATGTTCGTGTGGTTCTTCATGGTCATTGTTTATGTGGTCTACTATGTGAGACAGAACCAGGCTGAGACCAGAAGACATCTGGAGTATCTGAAGAGTTTGCCCAGTCCGAGGAAAACACTCACGGAGACAGACACGATAAGCACTGGTCTCTGAACTATTTATTTATTGCCCTCATTTAACAAGGTAAGTTATTGAGAACACATTATTTTTAACAAAAACAACCCGACCAAGAGAAGGCCCAAGAGAAGGCCCAAGACAAGGCCCAAGAGAAGGCCTAAGAGAAGGCCCAAGACGAGGCCCAAGAAAAGGCCTAAGAGAAGGCCCAAGATAAGGCCTAAGAGACTGCCTAAGAGAAGGCACAAGAGAAGGCCCAAGAGAAGGCCCAACAGAAGTCCTGAGAGACTGCCTAAGAAAAGGCCTAAGAGAAGGCCCAAGATAAGGCCTAAGAGAAGACCCAAGATACGGCTTAAGAGAAGGCCCAAGAGACTGCCTAAGAGACTGTCTAAGAGAAGGCCCAAGATAAGGCCTAAGAGAAGGCCCAAGATAAGGCCTAAGAAGGCACAAGAGACTGCCTAAGAGACTGTCTAAGAGAAGGCCCAAGAGAAGGCCTTAGAGAAGGCCCAAGAGAAGGCCTTAGAGAAGGCCCAAGAGAAGGCCCAAGAGAAGGCCCAAGAGAAGTCCCAAGAGAAGTCCCAAGAGAAGGCCCAAGAGAAGGCCCAAGAGAAGGCCCAAGAGAAGGCCCAAGAGAAGGCCTTAGAGAAGGCCCAAGAGAAGGCCCAAGAGAAGGCCCAAGAGAAGTCCCAAGAGAAGTCCCAAGAGAAGGCCCAACATAAGGCCTAAGAGGAGGCCTAAGAGAAAGCCTAAGAGACGGCCCAAGAGAAAGCCCAACATAAGGCCTAAGAGAAGTCCCAAGAGAAGTCCCAAGAGAAGGCCCAACATAAGGTCTAAGAGAAGGCATAAGAGAAGGCCTAAGAGAAGGCCCAACAGAAGGCCCAAGAGACTGCCTAAGAGAAGGCCTAACAGAAGGCCCACAAGACTGCCTAAGAGAAGGCCTAAGGGAAGGCCCAACAGAAGGCCTAAGAGACAGCCCAAGAGAAGGCTCAACATAAGGCCTATGAGAAGGCCTAAGAGACTGCCTAAATGAAGGCCTAAGAGAAGTCACAAGAGAAGGCCCAAGAGAAGGCCCAACATAAGGCCTAAGAGAAGGCCCAAGAGAAGGCTCAACAGAAGGCCTAAAAGAAGGCCTAAAGAAAGCCCAACATAAGGCCTAAGAGAAGGCCTAAGAGACAGCCCAAGAGAAGGCCTAAGAGAAGGCTCAACATAAGGCCTATGAGAAGGCATAAGAGAAAGCCCAAGAGAAGGCCCAAGAGAAGGCGTAAGAGAAAGCCCAAGAGAAAGGCCCAAGAGAAGGCATAAGAGAAAGCCCAAGAGAAGGCCCAAGAGAAGGCGTAAGAGAAAGCCCAAGAGAAAGGCCCAAGAGAAGGCGTAAGAGAAAGCCCAAGAGAAAGCCCAAGAGAAGGCGTAAGAGAAAGCCCAAGAGAAAGCCCAAGAGAAAGCCCAAGAGAAGGCGTAAGAGAAAGCCCAAGAGAAAGGCCCAAGAGAAGGCCCAAGAGAAAGCCCAAGAGAAGGCCCAAGAGAAGGCGTAAGAGAAAGCCCAAGAGAAGGCCCAAGAGAAGGCGTAAGAGAAAGCCCAAGAGAAGGCCCAAGAGAAGGCGTAAGAGAAAGCCCAAGAGAAGGCCCAAGAGAAAGCCCAAGAGAAAGCCCCAAGAGAAGGCGTAAGAGAAAGCCCAAGAGAAAGGCCCAAGACAAGGCCCAAGAGAAAGCCCAAGAGAAAGGCCCAAGAGAAAGCCCAAGAGAAGGCCCAAGAGAAGGCGTAAGAGAAAGCCCAAGAGAAAGCCCAAGAGACTGCATTCGGTTGCAACAATTTAGGGCTTCTGTCGGTGGAGAAATTCTGCTTCTGTATTGGATTGGAGATGGTTGTACTTACAATTGTTAATATAAAATGGACTCTCTAGAACAACTCTGACTTGAATGAAATAATTACAACATCTTATTTTTGTAACTACTGTCTCACTGAACAAAAAAATATAAACGCAACATCCAACGATTTTTAACATTTCACAGTTCATTTAAGGAAATCAGTCAATTTCAATAAATAAATTAGCCCCTAATCTATGGATTTCACATGACTGTTGGGGACAGATACCGTAAAAAAAGTTAGGGGCATGGATCAGAAAACCTGTCAGTATCTGGTGTAACCACCATTTGCCTCATGCAGCATGACATATCTCCTTCCTATAGAGTTGATCAGGCTGCTGATTGTGACCTGTAGAATGTCGTCCTACTCCTCTTCTATGTCTGTACGAAGTTCCTGGATATTGGCGGGACCTGGAACACGCTGTTGTACATGTTGATCCAGAGCATCCCAAACGTGATCAATGGGTGACATGTCAGCTGAGTATACAGGCCATGGAAGAACTGGGACATTTTCAGCTTCCAGGAATTGTGTACAGATCCTTGAGACATGGGGCCGTGCATTATCATGCTGAAACATGAGGTGATGGCGGCGGATGAATGGCACTACAATGGGCCTCAGGATCTTGTCATGGTATCTCTGTGCATTTAAATTGCCATTGATAAAATGCAATTGTGTTCGTTGCTCATAGCTTATGCCTACCCATACCATACCGCCACCATGGGGCACTCTGTTCACAACGTTGTTATCAGCAAACTGCTCGCCCACAAGACGCCATACAAGTTGTCTGCCATCTACCCGGTACAGATGAAACCAGGATTCATCCATGAAGAGAACACTTCTCCAGCGTGCCAGTGACCATCGAAGGTGAGCATTTGCCCACTGAATTCGGTTACGACTCCAAAACTGCAGTCATGTCAAGACCCTGGTGAGGATGACAAGCGTGCGGATGAGCTTCCCTGAAACGGTTTATGACAGTTTGTGCAGAAATTATTTAGTTGTCTCAGACGATTTCCCAGGTGAGGAAGCTTTTTGTGCGAATGGAACATTTCTGGGATCTTTTATTTCACATCATGAAACATGGGACCAACACTTCACATGTCGCGTTTCTATTTTTGTTCAGTATACTTTCCAATACTTGAAATATATTTTTCATTTATTTTTTTACAAATTACAAAAAAACACAGCTTTAACAGTGTCCAAATGGAGAGAAAGACACAAAGAAGAAAGAAGGAGCGAAATAGCGAATCGATTAAAAAAATATCAATATTTATTGGCATCTTTCATCGTCAAATACTGGTGGCATTCATATTCCATTAGACTGTTAACAGGGAAAACAGACCTTGCCCTAATTAATTTTGAACGGCAGATAGCAGATCCTTACAAACCAGAAGCCTAATCAGAGGGTCTGTTTGTACTCTATCCATCAGGTTCGAAAGGTATGTGATGTTGATTCATATTCTGGATCATTAGAACTAGCTATTCTACTCCAGGCTTTGAAGGGCAGTGAAAGCCGTTTTAACCCTCAAGCTACAAGGTCACTGAGTCTCAACCAGCTAGTCATCTATATTCTCAATCCCCACAACATTGGTTACTTCATGCTGTTCTAAATTTACCCTGGCTCTACGAAGTGGGTGGCAAATCAGTTTCTGGTCATCAAGTACGCAGCAAGCAATCATTTCTAAATTGGCCGAGTGGGAGAGAGTAGAGTATGACGGCAGGGTATCAGCTGGCTCGGAAGCAGAGAGTAGAGTATGACGGCAGGGTATCAGCTGTCTCGGAAGCAGAAAATAGAGTATGACTGCAGGGTATCAGCTGTCTCGGAAGCAGAAAAATTAAATTAAGACCCGATTTAGAGTGGTTTAATAATTAACATGATCTTTGTCAAAAATTATCAGACGAATGAAACAAACATGGTTTTTCAGAACAGCTCGTGTGGATCCTAAATTGTCTTCTGAGTGCAATTTTAAAGCCTGTCTGTGGAGTTAAAGGGACACTTTGTGATTTTGACTTTGTCTACTACCCCAAAGTCAGATGAACTCGTGGATACCATTATTATCTCTGTGTGAAGTTTGAAGGAAGTTGATTAACTAGTGCTAGTGTAAATGCTAACTAGCGTTAGCGCAATGACTGGAAGCCTATGGGTATCTGCTAGCATGCTAGTAGATACCCATAGACTTCCAGTCATTGCGCTAATGTTAGCTAGCATTGGCTCACTAAACTACCTCTAACTTCCTTCATACTGGATGAAGAGACAGAAAAATGGTATCCACAAGTTCAATTGACTCTGTGGAAGTCAAGGGCCTCATTGCCAAATCCTGAAGTATCCTTTTAAAGTAATGGTCCTCTATTTTTCTCCTGGACTTTCGAATTGTGACTGAAGTGAGTTTAAGAGACAGTTGTCTTTGTGCACAGTGAGAGCAGGCCAATGTGACATGTGATGTAATAAGGCAAGTTTTTAGCCTCTCAAAGTTAGACATTCCTGTACCATATCGTTGTTATAGCAATCAGAATAGGATGTTATTAAGTGTGTCATGAACAAACTGAAGTACATGTTCACCAGCCCATCTGTAATGAGTTTCCTGTGAATATCAAAACATGATCGATATTTCTGTATTCCATTTGTCTCAGACACTGTGTTTGTCTCAGACAACATGTTTGTTGCAAAACCCTATATGACTTTGTATTGCATGTGTGTATCGCTGTGGTGTTCAGAGTTCCATTCTAGTACAGGTTGTGATGTTCTGAGTTCCATTCTAGTACAGGTTGTGGTCTTCAGAGTTCCATTCTAGTACAGGTTGTGATGTTCTGAGTTCCATTCTAGTACAGGTTGTGGTCTTCAGAGTTCCATTCTAGTACAGGTTGTGATGTTCTGAGTTCCATTCTAGTACAGGTTGTGGTCTTCAGAGTTCCATTCTAGTACAGGTTGTGGTCTTCAGAGTTCCATTCTAGTACAGGTTGTGATGTTCTGAGTTCCATTCTAGTACAGGTTGTGGTCTTCAGAGTTCCATTCTAGTACAGGTTGTGGTCTTCAGAGTTCCATTCTAGTACAGGTTGTGGTGTTCTGAGTTCCATTGTAGTACAGGTTGTGGTGTTCATTGTTCCATTCTAGTACAGGTTGTGGTGTTCAGAGTTCCATTCTAGTACAGGTTGTGGTGTTCTGAGTCCATTGTAGTACAGGTTGTGGTCTTCAGAGTTCCATTCTAGTACCGGTTGTGGTCTTCAGAGTTCCATTCTAGTACAGGTTGTGGTGTTCATTGTTCCATTCTAGTACAGGTTGTGCTGTTCAGAGTTCCATTCTAGTACAGGTTGTGGTCTTCAGAGTTCCATTCTAGTACAGGTTGTGGTCTTCTGAGTTCCATTCTAGTACAGGTTGTGGTGTTCTGAGTTCCATTGTAGTACAGGTTGTGGTGTTCTGAGTTCCATTCTAGTACAGGTTGTGGTCTTCAGAGTTCCATTGTAGTACAGGTTGTGGTGTTCTGAGTTCCATTGTAGTACAGGTTGTGGTCTTCAGAGTTCCATTCTAGTACAGGTTGTGGTCTTCAGAGTTCCATTCTAGTACAGGTTGTGGTCTTCAGAGTTCCATTCTAGTACAGGTTGTGGTCTTCATTGTTCCCTTCTAGTACAGGTTGTGGTCTTCAGAGTTCCATTCTAGTACAGGTTGTGGTGTTCTGAGTTCCATTCTAGTACAGGTTGTGGTCTTCAGAGTTCCATTCTAGTACAGGTTGTGGTGTTCAGAGTTCCATTCCAGTACAGGTTGTGGTCTTCAGAGTTCTATTCTAGTACAGGTTGTGGTCTTCAGAGTTCCATTCTAGTACAGGTTATGGTGTTCAGAGTTCCATTCTAGTACAGGTTGTGGTGTTCTGAGTTCCATTGTAGTACAGGTTGTGGTGTTCTGAGTTCCATTCTAGTACAGGTTGTGGTCTTCAGAGTTCCATTGTAGTACAGGTTGTGGTCTTCAGAGTTCCATTCTAGTACAGGTTGTGGTGTTCTGAGTTCCATTCTAGTACAGGTTGTGGTGTTCAGAGTTCCATTCTAGTACAGGTTGTGGTGTTCAGACTTCCATTCTAGTACAGGTTGTGGTGTTCAGACTTCCATTCTAGTACAGGTTGTGGTGTTCAGACTTCCATTCTAGTACAGGTTGTGGTGTTCAGACTTCCATTCTAGTACAGGTTGTGGTGTTCATTGTTCCATTCTAGTACAGGTTCTGGTGTTCAGAGTTCCATTCTAGTACAGGTTGTGGTGTTCAGAGTTCCATTGTAGTACAGAATGTGGTGTTCAGACTTCCATTGTAGTACAGGTTGTGGTGTTCATTGTTCCATTGTAGTACAGGTTGTGGTGTTCATTGTTCCATTCTAGTACAGGTTGTGGTGTTCAGAGTTCCATTCTAGTACAGGTTATGGTCTTCAGAGTTCCATTCTAGTACAGGTTGTGGTGTTCATTGTTCCATTCTAGTACATGTTGTGGTGTTCAGAGTTCCATTCTAGTACAGGTTGTGGTGTTCATTGTTCCATTCTAGTACAGTTTGTGGTGTTCAGAGATCCATTCTAGTACAGGTTGTACTGTTCAAAGTTCCATTCTAGTACATGTTGTGGTGTTCAGAGTTCCATTCTAGTACAGGTTGTACTGTTCAAAGTTCCATTCTAGTACATGTTGTGGTGTTCAGAGTTCCATTCTAGTACAGGTTGTGGGGAAACTGTGCATGGTCAAAACAAATTGTGAAAATTAACTAAGAAAATATTGATATTCATTTTGTGATAATTGAACAAATGACAAACCTGTTCCTTTAAATGATAGCAGTGCTCATTTAATTGACACCCCTGGTCCTTTAACTGATAGCACTGTCCCTTTAAATCAGGGATGGGAAACTTTTGGCTCAAGGGCCACACTGAGATTTCAAAATTCAACGGAGGGCCACATAGATTTTTTTTTACCATTTTGTTTGTCCAAAAAAATGTGTGGCCCAGAAAAATGGCAGTTATTTTAAAAAATATAGGCCCATTATAATTTGTATAAATACATAGGTCCATTGTAATTTATATAAATATAACGTTTCATTATAATTTATATAAATATATAGGTCCATTATAATTTATGTAACTATATATAGGTCCATTATAATTTATGTAAATATATAGTTCCATTATAATATATATAAATATATACGTCCATTGTAATTTATATAAATATATAGTTCCATTATAATATATATAAATATATAGGTCCATTGTAATTTATGTAACTATATATAGGTCCATTATAATTTATATAAATATATAGTTTCATTATAATTTATATAAATATATAGGTCCATTATAATTTATATAAATATATAGTTCCATTATAATATATATAAATATATAGGTCCATTGTAATTTATGTAACTATATATAGGTCCATTATAATTTATAGAAATATATAGTTTCATTATAATTTATATAAATATATAGGTCCAGTATAATTTATGTAACTATATAGGTCCATTATAATTTATTTAACTATATATAGCTCCATTATAGTTTATATAAATATATAGTTTCATTATAATTTATATAAATATATAGGTCCATTGTAATTTATGTAACTATATATAGGTCCATTATAAATTTTATAAATATATAGTTCCATTATAATTTATATAAATATATAGTTCCATTATGATTTATTCAAATATATAGTTCCATTATAATTTATTTAAATATATAGTTCCACTATAATTTATATACATATATAAGTCCATTATAATTTATATAAATATATAGTTCCGTTATGATTTATTTAAATATACAGGCCCATTATAATTGATATAAATTTACAGGCCCATTATAATATACATAAATATATAGGTCCATTATAATTTATATAAATATATAGTTTCATTATAATTTATATAAATATATAGGTCCATTATAATTTATATAAATATATAGTTCCATTATGATTTATTTAAATATACAGGCCCATTATAATTTATATAAATATACAGGCCCATTATAATTTATATAAATATATAGGTCCATTATGATTTAAAAAAAATATACAGGCCCATTATAATTTGTATAAATACATAGGTCCATTGTAATTTATATAAATATATAGTTTCATTATAATTTATATAAATATATATGTCCATTGTAATGTATGTAACTATATATAGGTCCATTATAATTTATGTAACTATATATAGGTCCATTATAATTTATATGAATATATAGTTCCATTACAATTTATATAAATATATAGGTCCATTGTAAATTATGTAACTATATATAGGTCTATTATAATTTATATAAATATATAGTTCTATTATGATTTATTTAAATATACAGGCCCATTATAATTTATATAAATATATAGTTCCATTATAATTTATATAAATATATAGTTCCATTATGATTTATTTAAATATATAGGCCCATTATAATTTATATAAATATATAGTTCCATTATAATTTATATAAATATATTGGTCCATTATAATTTATATAAATATATAGTTCCATTATAATTTATATAAATATATAGTTCCATTATAATTTATATAAATATATAGGTCCATTATAATTTATATAAATATATAGTTCCATTATAATTTATATAAATATATAGGTCCATTATAATTTATATAAATATATAGTTCCATTATAATTTATATAAATATATAGGTCCATTATGATTTATTTAAATATATAGTTCCATTATAATTTATATAAATATATAGTTCCATTATGATTTATTTAAATATATAGGCCCATTATAATTTATATAAATATATAGTTCCATTATAATTTATATAAATATATTGGTCCATTATAATTTATATAAATATATAGTTCCATTATAATTTATATAAATATATAGTTCCATTATAATTTATATAAATATATAGGTCCATTATAATTTATATAAATATATAGTTCCATTATAATTTATATAAATATATAGGTCCATTATAATTTATATAAATATATAGTTCCATTATAATTTATATAAATATATAGGTCCATTATGATTTATTTAAATATATAGTTCCATTATAATTTATATAAATGATGGAACTATATGTTCCATAATAATTTCTACATGCTTTCTGTCTGGTTTTTAGACGTTCAACTGTGGCCTGGAGTGTTTATTGTTTTACCCAAAATACTAATTGACTCAAACCACCTGCGGGCTGTAGTTTCCTCCTGCCTTTAACGATAACCCTGCTCCTTTAATTCATATCACTGTACTGTTCTGTAACTGTTTTGTGTCACAGGCTACAATGCATGTAGACCACAACCTGAGTGACAAAACCGATTCTGTGGAAATGTCAATAACCCAAACACAAGAACCAAGCATGCCTCCTTTTGTGTCATTTTTACAAAGATGTTTTATTTGTGATGTATTTTTGTTGATTTGTTTACCTGTTGTTCTTTATGTCAATAATGATTAAAACAAAGATTATATCATAGATTTGGAAACCAATACATTAAATATTAAATGAACTTTAAAACCAAGTTTAGGAAAGAAAATATATAAAAAATGAAACAAACGTGGCTCTGTGTTGTGAAGAGAAATGCTTCTACCTTTTATTGCTACGGTGAAAGGTGAAAGGTGAAAAGTCAGGAAAGAAAATGAAATAAAAAGAACAGGATGACATAATAAACCCATACAGTTACTGATTATTGTGGTTGGCAATGTTTCCCATTCCTACTCTATCTACCATGCTTAAAAACGATCTGAAAATATTGCACAACTATTTTACACATACAAAATAGTACATGATATGAACTTTCCACTTCCTCACTAATTTTTGCCTTTTCTCTCCAACAAATAAAACAAAAAGAAAATGGCGGCTCACCATCATCCACCTCTCCACTGTCTCTCCTTGTGTGTTCTGACCGCATCCCACCCCTCGATATGCATTTAGCCCAAACACACAGACCAAGGCAGAGTGCATACAGGACACAGGATCAAGATTTGGTATTGCTTCTATCTCTGGGAACATAATAGCAACAGAAAAGGTTTTAATCATACTTTCAGGGTACAGAAAAAAGACCTTCCCAGATGCACACTTTTCTCTGGAGCAATATGGGGATGAATAACAATCAAAACCCCCCCCCAAAAAATAAAATAAAAAAAGCGACTTCAGTCTGTTACTTGTTTTTTCTTTTATTTCCAATTTACATGAATCAAAACTGTAACAAAACAAAATCATGATCATCATATTTAATAATAATAATAATAGTAATGCTATCATTATTAACAATAGTACTATTATTATTATTAATAATACAAAATATACACACCCTCAAAAATAAAAGCACCCTCTGCCCTGGTCGTAGGTGGTTTTCCTCTGTGTGTAAAGGAGGTCTGGATTGTCTAGTAGTGATATCACTGTGAGAAAGAACTCACTCAAGTCTAACAGCCCTGCCCTGTTCCTGTTCCTAGGGGGGCATGGCCTGTTCCTACGGGGCGTGGCCAGGGCAAAGGTACTTCCTGCCAGGGTAGAGGGTATTTCCTGTGTGAGGGGACAGTGGGGGCATATGGGACAAAGTGGAGTGGGATAGGTCAAGGGTTAAAGGCACCTTCTGGTGGTCTTCTCACAACATGGGGTCTCATGCACCAAAGATATGATCACCCAAGCTGGATTTGTAAACTTGGATAACTTTGCTTAGTTGTTTCTTTCTTTTTTAGCGTGAGGTAGCTTATAATATAATTAAAACAAAACAAAAAAAGTTTAGATCTGAGATTGAAATCCCGAATTGAACATGTCTCTTACAAAAATGATAGACACGGTTTATTGGGCAGCCAATGAGGGGGGTTGTGGTCGGGGGGAAGGGGCAGCGACATTTACCACTCTGAAAACAAATCTCAGCGTGAAATGTACTCTCTGAAAACTGTAGATATATGTATACACACACATATACATATATACACATTATAAACATGTCACTAATACATCAGTATCTGGTTGTTAAAGAATACAGACTGGTTTTACAGCAATAGCACCATTTCACTATATTATAATACACAGTAACTTCCTGATACACACTGGGGGAGAGGTTGGAACTAGGAACACCTGCACCTTTCACACTGCTCCATTTTTGGTTTGGATTTGATATAATGTTTGGGGTGAGAAGGTATGGAATAGGAGAAAGAAAAGAGGAGATTGGGGAGGTGAGGAACTGATAGATTATGTATGTTGTTGTGCGTGGGGCCTTTTTACAGGGTAACACACTCAGTCCTAACACACCTGGGACCTACACCTGAACAATAAATAAATAACACCAACTCGGCTCTCTTTCTGTCATGCTCTGACATGCTCCCCTTTTCTCTCCTTCTCCTCTTCCTTTGTTCCTTCTTGTTAGTGGGGAGGTGCTCCCAGGCTGGGGGGTGGAGTGGATGGGGGAATGGAGGGAGGGGTTGACGGAGTGAGACTGGAAGTCGATGAAATCACAGATGAATATTGCCGGTGCCATTCAGTGCAGATATCCTAGTTGGAAAAATCACTTTTAACTTAAAAAAAAAAAAGTGACTTGATCTTTCTCTTTTCTCTCTTTCATTCATTTTGCTAGAAGTGTGTGTTCCTCTCTCTCTCTGTCTCTCTCTCTCTCCCTCTCTCATCTTTTATGGGGGTTTTTCTCAGCTTTTCCTTTTTCATTCCTTTGTCTTTACAAGAAGCAGACTGCACCGACGTCGACTCCAAACTCTTGGTCCGCTCCTCCAATATCCATGGGAGCAATGTCCACGATGGGCAGCCGGCTGGTCTTCTGGGATCTGTAGTCAATCACTGTCTTGCCCCATGCTCCTGTGTGTTTCTGGGGACAGAGAGGCAGAGATGATATTGTTAGAGGCAGAGATGATATTGCTAGAGGACAGGGCTGATATTGTTAGAGGACAGGGCTGATATTGTTAGAGGACAGGGATGATATTGTTAGAGGACAGGGCTGATATTGTTAGAGGACAGAGATGATATTGTTAGAGGACAGGGCTGATATTGTTAGAGGACAGGGCTGATATTGTTAGACAGGGCTGATATTGTTAGAGGACAGGGCTGATATTGTTAGAGGACAGGGATGATATTGTTAGAGGACAGGGCTGATATTGTTAGAGGACAGAGATGATATTGTTAGAGGACAGGGCTGATATTGTTAGAGGACAGGGATGATATTGTTAGAGGACAGGGCTGATATTGTTAGAGGACAGAGATGATATTGTTAGAGGACAGAGATGATATTGTTAGAGAACAGCAGACACTGAATGGACGTGTTTGTGACTGTATGGGTCTGCCACACCAAATTTACAGCATTCACTGCCTCAAGAATTAACCCCACGAGACTGCAATGTTGAAGGAGTTTGTGTGTATATGTGTGTGTATGTACGTGTGTGTGTGTGTGTGTGTATATGTATGTGTGTATGTACGTGTGTGTGTGTGTATGTGTGTGTGTTTCTATGTATGTGTGTATGGTGTGTGTGTGTGTTTTTGTCCTCTCACCGTGCAGCCGTCCTGCATGACGGTGTACGTGAAGCGGCTGTTTCCCTCGGCCCTGATCTCCACATCGTTGGAGCCCTGGAGCAGCACGGCCTTCTTCAGGTTGCCCGTGGCCCCGTCCATGTAAGCCACACTGTTCTTGCAGTGGTAGGTGAGGTTCTGGCTAGCCTCGGTGGATAGCAGCCGCAGGAAGGTCATCTGGATGCTGGCCGTGTTGGCAGCCAGGCTGTCATCACCATAGCTGAACTGTAGAGGGCAGCGGAGAGAGAGGAGGGGAGACAGGAAGGTTAAATCCAGTACAATGATGTAGAATTATAACATGTCTATAGTTAAAACTAGTGAAAGAGGAGGGGGAGACAGGGAGGTTAGGACCAATGTGATAATTATATACTGTATGATGTCTGGTTAAAACTACAACCAAAAATGTAGCAAACTTCTTCTGACTGGTGGCATCAATTGAGAATTAAAAAAGGCAGATATGTGTAAGATTCAACCCTTTAAATTCACTGCCAGTTTTTTAAAAACTTGCCTAAGGGCAGAGATTGAATCTGAGACTAAAGAGGGAATTTGTATTTTGTATTCATTATGATCAAAATCATATAATGAGGATAGAAGAGGGATTGAATGGTGACTCACGTGGAATCCTCCGTTCATGGTCTCCCCGAACCAGACGTGTTTGGCAGCCTTGCTCTTGCTGGACCACCAGTTCTTCTTGGGGATGCTGGCGGGCTTGGGGTAGACGCAGGACTCTCCAGTCTCCATGTTACAGTAGACCTTGATGGCATCTATGGTGCAGCCCTGGTTAGGGTCGATCCAGTACTCTCCTGCAGACAGACGGAGGAGACAGGTCACATTCAATTAGTAGTACTTCCTATGTAACTATAATATACCTGGTCATATTTATTTTGTCTTTTGAACACTATAGAACCTTCCAGATTTCCTCATGAGCACAGAGTTTTTCCCGATCTAATCAGTAAGGGTAGGAGTTTAACCTCACCACATCACCTGACCATACCAGGAGAAACTTTAGGACCCCAAGTTTTTCCTGGTCAAGTCATGTTGGTCTATAAAACTCTTGTCCCCTAACAAAGAGGCAATCTTCGCTCCTATCCCGTCACTCACCGCTCGTCCAGTCGGGGTGGCACAGCTTCAGGTCTCTGCAAGTACGTGCAGGGTTCTTCTTGGAGCCCTCGGGGGAGCGGATGTTTTCGATCTGGTTGTTGAGAGACTTGAGCGTGGCGTCCACCTCGGCGTCGTGCGTCCTCAGGTTTCCGGAGGCCTGGTCGGCCCTCATGTACCTCAGGGGATCGGGGGATTTCTCAGGCTGAGACAGGCCAGCGAAGGCAGACATGTCGATACCAGGGCCGGGAGGACCAGGAGGACCAGGGGGTCCGGAGTTTCCAGGGGGACCCTGCGATACACAGATAGAAAGATAGAATACTTAAATTGATTGAAGATATTGGAAAAACAAGATGCTAGACTACGAGGTACAGGTGATGTATTGCTACCAGCGCAGTGACATAGGTATTACAGAGGAGGAAAAACACAGAGCAAAGAGGAGTTAAAGTACAGGTAACATCAAGTGTTCATTTGGCTGGCTGCCATCTCAAATGGCACCCTGCTCCCTAGGGCATTACTTTGACCAGAGCAAAGGGAGCACACTGTATTGGAAATAGGGTGTCATTTAAGATTGGCACCAAGTCACCCACTACTCTGTGAACTTTTGATGATCCTTAAGATATAGTAAATTGGGAGATGAGAACGATACTCACAGAGGGACCAGTCTCTCCAGAGCGACCACGGGGTCCGGGAGGTCCGATGGGGCCGGGCATACCGTTGGATCCATCCTTTCCAGAGGGACCAACTGGTCCGGGGGGTCCCTAAACAGAACACGCGCAAGGATTCAGATGCACTCTTACTGTACACTACAGCTCTGCCTGCCATGCTCTTTGGTTGACAATGAATAAGACAGGTACCTCTCAAAGCCCTGTGTTAAACGTTTTACTGCTTTTGTCTATACTCACTCTTGATCCACTTGGTCCGGCAGGTCCAGATGCACCCTGGTCTCCAGCTTGACCCTGTGGTGGGACACAGGTCAGACAACGTCTAGGATATACACAACTTCAGATAAAGGGTACAATGACATTTTTAGTGTATAGAGAGAATTTGAGGTACTGGAAGATTAGTTGTGCAGGAAGATTAGGGGGTAATGGAAGATTAGGGGTGCAGGAAGATTAGGGGGTACAGGGAGATTAGGGGGTAATGGAAGATTAGGTGTACAGGAAGATTAGGGGGTAATGGAAGATTAGGGGTACAGTAAGATTAGGGGGTACAGGAAGATTAGGGGTGCAGGAAGATTAGGGGTACAGGGAGATTAGGGGGTAATGGAAGATTAGGGGTACAGGAAGATTAGGGGGTGCAGGAAGATTAGGGGGTGCAGGAAGATTAGGGGTACAGGGAGATTAGGGGGTAATGGAAGATTAGGGGTACAGGGAGATTAGGGGGTAATGGAAGATTAGGGGTACAGGAAGATTAGGGGTACAGGCAGATTAGAGGGTACAGGAAGATTAGGGGTACAGGGAGATTAGGGGGTGCAGGAAGATTAGGGGTACAGGAAGATTAGGGGGTGCAGGAAGATTAGGGGTACAGGAAGATTAGGGGGTACAGGAAGATTAGGGGTGCAGGAAAATTAGGGGGTAATGGAAGATTAGGGGTACAGGGAGATTAGGGGGTAATGGAAGATTAGGGGTACAGGGAGATTAGGGGGTAATGGAAGATTAGGGGTACAGGAAGATTAGGGGTACAGGCAGATTAGGGGGTACAGGAAGATTAGGGGTACAGGGAGATTAGGGGGTGCAGGAAGATTAGGGGTACAGGAAGATTAGGGGTGCAGGAAGATTAGGGGTGCAGGAAGATTAGGGGGTGCAGGAAGATTAGGGGTACAGGGAGATTAGGGGGTAATGGAAGATTAGGGGTACAGGGAGATTAGGGGGTAATGGAAGATTAGGGGTACAGGGAGATTAGGGGGTAATGGAAGATTAGGGGTACAGGAAGATTAGGGGTACAGGCAGATTAGGGGGTACAGGAAGATTAGGGGTACAGGGAGATTAGGGGGGGCAGGAAGATTAGGGGTACAGGAAGATTAGGGGGTACAGGAAGATTAGGGGTACAGGAAGATTAGGGGTACAGGAAGATTAGGGGGTAATGGAAAATTAGGGGTGCAGGAAGATTAGGGGGTGCAGGAAGATTAGGGGTACAGGAAGATTAGGGGGTAATGGAAGATTAGGGGTGCAGGAAGATTAGGGGGTGCAGGAAGATTAGGGGGTACAGGAAGAGTAGGCATACAGGGAGATTAGGGGGTACAGCAAGATTAGGGGTACAGGGAGATTAGGGGTACAGGGAGATTTGGGGGGGGGTACTTACGGGAGGTCCGGGCAGACCCTGCAGACCAGTGAATCCTCTGTGTCCCTTCTGTCCTCTCTCACCACCCTCTCCAGCCTCACCCTTGTCTCCACGGGGTCCTTGGGGTCCAGCCATTCCTCTGGCTCCAGCAGGCCCGGCAGGTCCAGCTGGTCCTTGAGCTCCCTAGAGAACAGCCAAGAGACGGACACAGGGTTAGGACGGGTTGCCATACAGTAGTATCTGAGTGAACTCAATTACATGTCTGTTATATCAAAGAAAGTATACATACATTAATATGCAAGTGGACATATCCAGTATATCCTGGAAATAGAAATGGACTGAAAAACTCAACTTCATGTCCTGGTGTCCTGTATTATAGGGGTTCTACGGTGGTGCCATGGGGATGTTGAGGGGTGTTATAGGGGTTCTACGGGGTGTAAACAGGGGTTCCATGGGGATGTTGAGGGGTGTTATAGGGGTTCTACAGGGTGTAAACAGGGGTTCCATGGGGATGTTGAGGGGTGTTATAGGGGTTCTACGCGGTGTAAACAGGGGTTCCATGGGGATGTTGAGGGGTGTTATAGGGGTTCTACGCGGTGTAAACAGGGGTTCCATGGGGATGTTGAGGGATGTTATAGGGGTTCTACAGGGTGTAAACGGTGGTGCCATGGGGATGTTGAGGGGTGTTATAGGGGTTCTACGGGGTGTAAACAGGGGTTCCATAGGGATGTTGAGGGGTGTTATAGGGGTTCTACGGGGTGTAAACAGGGGTTCCATGGCGATGTTGAGGGGTGTTATAGGGGTTCTACGGGGTGTAAACAGGGGTTCCATGGGGATGTTGAGGGGTGTTATAGGGGTTCTACAGGGTGTAAACAGGGGTTCCATGGGGATGTTGAGGGGTGTTATAGGGGTTCTACGCGGTGTAAACAGGGGTTCCATGGGGATGTTGAGGGGTGTTATAGGAGTTCTACAGGGTGTAAACAGGGGTTCCATGGGGATGTTGAGGGGTGTTATAGGGGTTCTACGCGGTGTAAACAGGGGTTCCATGGGGATGTTGAGGGGTGTTATAGGGGTTCTACGGGGTGTAAACATGGGGATGTTGAGGGGTGTTATAGGGGTTCTACAGGGTGTAAACAGGGGTTCCATGGGGATGTTGAGGGGTGTTATAAGGGTTCTACGGGGTGTAAACATGGGGATGTTGAGGGGTGTTATAGGGGTTCTACAGGGTGTAAACAGGGGTTCCATGGGGATGTTGAGGGGTGTTATAGGGGTTCTACAGGGTGTAAACAGGGGTTCCATGGGGATGTTGAGGGGTGTTATAGGGGTTCTACGGGGTGTAAACATGGGGATGTTGAGGGGTGTTATAGGGGTTCTACAGGGTGTAAACAGGGGTTCCATGGGGATGTTGAGGGGTGTTATAGGGGTTCTACAGGGTGTAAACAGGGGTTCCATGGGGATGTTGAGGGGTGTTATAGGGGTTCTACAGGGTGTAAACAGGGGTTCCATGGGGATGTTGAGGGGTGTTATAGGGGTTCTACGGGGTGTAAACAGGGGTTCCATGGGGATGTTGAGGGGTGTTATAGGGGTTCTATGGGGTGTAAACAGGGGTTCCATGGGGATGTTGAGGGGTGTTATAGGGGTTCTACGGGGTGTAAACAGGGGTTCCATGGGGATGTTGAGGGGTGTTATAGGGGTTCTACGGGGTGTAAACAGGGGTGCCATGGGGATGTTGAGGGGTGTTATAGGGGTTCTACGGGGTGTAAACAGGGGTTCCATGGGGATGTTGAGGGGTGTTATAGGGGTTCTACGGGGTGTAAACGGTGGTGCCATGGGGATGTTGAGGGGTGTTATAGGGGTTCTACGGGGTGTAAACAGGGGTGCCATGGGGATGTTGAGGGGTGTTATAGGGTGTATACTCACAGCCTCTCCCCTGTCTCCCTGCTTGCCGGTGGGGCCGACAGGGCCGGGGGCACCATTAGCTCCTGAGGCGCCAGGAGCACCAGCAGGACCGGTGTTACCACGGTCACCCTTGATTCCAGTGGCTCCATCTCTACCAGGGGGTCCATCAGAACCAGCGTTGCCCTGAGAGACAATTACACATTGTTTAATATCAGAAGCGTCAAACGCATAATTAGTGATCCACTTAATCATGACAGTGAGTTGACGTACTGTATTGCAGGTATAGAGTTGACAATGAGAGGCCCTATTGGGGACACTGTGCTGCACTGAATGGCACACTATTCCCTATATAGTGCACAACATTTGACCAGAGCCCTATGTGGACCCTGTTCCAAAGTAGTGCACTATAGAAGAAATAGGATGCCATTTCAGACACAACCCATGTTATGGGACAGACACTGACCTCTCTACCAGGCTCTCCAGCGGGTCCAGTCAGTCCAGGGGGCCCCACAGGGCCAGGGGGCCCACGGTCTCCGCTTCCACCAGGAGATCCTTGTTTACCAGGCTCACCCTGGGGAGATGGACACAGGCTAGTTGGAGGACCACTGGTAGGGGTTGACACTCATCTAATCAATAGTCATATTTTCACTGATCATTTTCTTTGAATATCCATCTATCCATTCTTATTTGAAATTGGGTGGGGTGGGTACAAGGCAATTGACTGTACAATATTATTTTGTCATGAATAAATAAATGGGTGTCAAGTCGCCGTTAGCAACCCATAATCTACTGTATAATAATTAATCAATAATTTATTAATTAATCAATGTGTAAATTGATTCTAACTGTAATCTAATAGAATGTGTATGTGACTTACAGAGGGTCCTGGCAGGCCAGGGAAACCTCTCTCTCCACGCTGTCCTGGAAGACCAACAATACCACGCTGTCCAGCCAGACCTGAAGGACCTGAAGGACCATCGGGACCCTGGGAGGAGGAAGAGAGGAGGAGAAGAGGAGAGGAGGAAGACAGGAGGAGAGGAGGAAGACAGGAGGAGAGGAGGAAGACAGGAGAGGAGGAAGACATGAGGAGAGGAGGAAGACAGGAAGAGAGGAGGAGAAGAGGAGAGGAGGAAGACAGGAGAGGAGGAAGACAGGAGAGGAGGAAGACATGAGGAGAGGAGGAAGACAGGAAGAGAGGAGGAGAAGAGGAGAGGAGAGGAGGAAGACAGGAGGAGAGGAGGAAGACAGGAGGAGAGGAGGAAGACAGGAGAGGAGGAAGACATGAGGAGAGGAGGAAGACAGGAAGAGAGGAGGAGAAGAGGAGAGGAGGAAGACAGGAGGAGAGGAGGAAGACAGGAGGAGAGGAGGAAGACAGGAGGAGAGGAGGGAGACAGGAGAGGTGGAAGACAGGAGGAGAGGAGGAAGACATGAGGAGAGGAGGAAGACAGGAAGAGAGGAGGAGAAGAGGAGAGGAGGAAGACAGGAGGAGAGGAGGAAGACAGGAGGAGAGGAGGAAGACAGGAGGAGAGGAGGGAGACAGGAGAGGTGGAAGACAGGAGGAGAGGAGGAAGACAGGAAGAGAGGAGGAAGACAGGAGGAGAGGAGGAAGACAGGAGAGGAGGAAGACAGGAGGAGAGGAGGAAGACAGGAGGAGAGGAGGAAGACAGGAGGAGAGGAGGAAGACAGGAGGAGAGGAGGAAGACAGGAGAGGAGGAAGACATGAAGAGAGGAGGAAGACAGGAAGAGAGGAGGAGAAGAGGAGAGGAGGAAGACAGGAGGAGAGGAGGAAGACAGGAGGAGAGGAGGAAGACAGGAGGAGAGGAAGAAGGAGGAGATGAGGAAGTGAAGGGGAGAGGAAGAAGAGAGGAAGTGAGGAAGAGAGGAGGAAGTGAGAAGGAGAGGAGGAAGAGAGGAAGTGAGAAGGAAGAGGAGGAAGAGAGGAGGAACAGAGCAGGAAGAGAGGAGAGGAGGAGCAAGGGAGGAGGAATACAGGAAGTGAGGAGGAGAGAAGGAAGTGAGGAGGAGGACAGGAAGTGAGGAGGAAGTGAGGAGGAAAACGGGAAGTGATGAGGAGAGGAGGAAGTGAGGAGGAAGACAGGACGTGAGGAGGAGAGGATGAGGAGAGGAGGACGACAGGAAGTGAGGAGGAGAGGAGGAAGTGAGGCAGAAGATAGGAAGTGAGGAGGAGAGGAGGAAGAGAGGGGGAGAGTGTGTTATTATCAAGAATCTCAACAAAAAAAACGATCAATTTTTTTTTTCTCCTGAAAAGCAAGAAAAAGTATTTTGTGTGCACTGCATCCTACTGTCCTCCACTTATGTGATTCAGACCAGAGAGGAACAGGGTGTCTTATGTCTGTTCTCTCTGCTTGCCTATCTCATTTCAGTAACTCTCAGCTGTCAGTTCAGTGCTACTCAGGGGGAAATTGTAGGGTGTGTAAGTGCAAAATAAAAGCCTTGGCCTCTCTGCCATCATGTCTCTGTCCAGGGGAAGCCTAAAGGTGCTATTAAGGTCCCGGCAGACAGCAGTGTGGTTAGTCTGGTTATTGGGTCAGTGATGAACACACACTTACAGCTATGTGTTATGATGGGGATGAGGGAGTAGTGTTGTCCGTTATAACGGGCCTTTCTTTCATTCCCTGGACTAATGTCCATGCCCGTGGGTTGGAAGTAAATAAGAGAGACTTGTTGGGAAATAAAGCCAGTCTGGTTTTATAGCTGCAACACTTCAGATGTATTTCAGTGTTAACTTGGGTGATGAGGCTGTGCGGAGGCTTTGTCTGTAACATCACAATCTGTGGGAGGGCAGTGGACTAAATCACTTTTAAATGTTGAATAAAGCATAACGCCTGCAAGACCTTTAGTTGAGGATGGTTTTGATGAAAGGTGAACTTACTGGGGACAGATCATTCAGCTTGTATTACCCCCTTTTGCTTAGTGGGGTGCTGGGCTGAATGAGAGTTATCAAGCTGTCCACTATGCCCCGGCTTGGTGCTTGGAGGACGGTACTGTAGTGATAAACAGGTGAACTTACAGAGGGACCATCCTCTCCAGCATCTCCCTTCTCTCCAGGGGATCCAGCGGCTCCACGCAGCCCAGCATCTCCCTGTCTGCCTGAGGGTCCACCGTCTCCACGCACACCCTTAGGACCATCTTTACCAGCAGGGCCAGAGGGACCAGCAGCACCAGGGTTACCCTACAGAGAGACACATCAATCAATCAATCAATACATTGATCAACCAATCCATAAATCTGTAAATCAATCAACCAATCAACACTCAATCAATGAAACATCAATCAACCAATCAACCAAACAATAACCAATCAACCAATCATAAAAACACAAAATAAAAGACAGACAGACAGGCAGAGAGGAGACAGATAGAGACAGGAGCAGGTCAATACTCTGTAGAATAACAACCATTCAGACTGAAACTGCCCACAGACAGACAAGAGCAGGTCACAACCATTCAGACTGAAACTGCCCACAGACAGACAAGAGCAGGTCACAACCATTCAGACTGAAACTGCCCACAGACAGACAAGAGCAGGTCACAACCATTCAGACTGAAACTGCCCACAGACAGACAAGAGCAGGTCACAACCATTCAGACTGAAACTGCCCACAGACAGACAAGAGCAGGTCACAACCATTCAGACTGAAACTGCCCACAGACAGACAAGAGCAGGTCACAACCATTCAGACTGAAACTGCCCACAGACAGACAAGAGCAGGTCACAACCATTCAGACTGAAACTGCCCACAGACAGACAAGAGCAGGTCACAACCATTCAGACTGAAACTGCCCACAGATAGACAAGAGCAGGTCACAACCATTCAGACTGAAACTGCCCACAGACAGACAAGAGCAGGTCACAACCATTCAGACTGAAACTGCCCACAGACAGACAAGAGCAGGTCACAACCATTCAGACTGAAACTGCCCACAGACAGACAAGAGCAGGTCACAACCATTCAGACTGAAACTGCCCACAGACAGACAAGAGCAGGTCACAACCATTCAGACTGAAACTGCCCACAGACAGACAAGAGCAGGTAACAACCATTCAGACTGAAACTGCCCACAGACAGACAAGAGCAGGTCACAACCATTCAGACTGAAACTACCCACAGACAGACAAGAGCAGGTCACAACCATTCAGACTGAAACACACTATAGTGCTGATGAATGATTCTGTGCCCGTCTGGATATAGATCAAAAGGTCAGTACTCATTTCACCTTCTGAATGACCATAAAAGTCAGAAATGTAAAAGCATTACACCTGCTTGTACTGAAATATATCAGGAAACAATTGGAAAAACCTGGAATTACATAAAAGAGCTCATTCATTTTGGAAAATATTAACCGACACTGTTAAACCCACATTAAAACAATTCATTTTCTATTCCAGTCAAATCGAACACTTTTTACTAAATGAACAGTGTAACGAATCAGTATGATTTATTCTTCGATGCTCAGGTAGGGTGACAGATGATTTGAGTGTTTGAATTGTATTGCTGACAGGTGGTTGTACTTACATTGGGACCAGGGGGCCCGACTCTGCCGGCAGCTCCAGGGAAACCAGTGGCACCCTGTTAGAGAGAGAAACAGAGAGAGAGAGAAAGAAGGAGAGACAGAGAGAGATTGTTGATGAAAATGGAAACATTAGAAATAGAGCAGAAATTAAATATACAATGTGAGATGTATGTGAGATGTGAGATGTGTATAAGATGTGTATGAGATGTGAGATGTGTATGAGATGTGAGATGTGTATGAGATGTGAAATGTGTATGAGATGTGAGATGTGTATGAGATGTGAGATGTGTATGAGATGTGAGATGTATATGAGATATGAGATGTATATGAGATATGAGATGTGTATGAGATATGAGATGTATATGAGATGTGAGATGTGTATGAGATGTGAGATGTGTATGAGATATGAGAATTGTATGAGATGTGAGATGTATATGAAATGTGAGATGTATATGAGATGTGAGATGTGTACTTACAGAGGGTCCCTGAGCACCGCGAGCACCTTTAGGTCCAGAAACGCCAGTAGGTCCCTGAAATGAAGGAAATTGATAGTCAGTTTTATGAAGAAATGTGAAGCAACTAACTCCATTTGAATATTTCGTTAACAAAATAACTACTCTCTATATTTTTTTCTTTCAGGACAAAGTGAGTTATTGAAACGTACGGAAGGTCCAGGAGCTCCGGAGGGTCCCTGTGGTCCAGGTGCACCAGCGTCTCCCTTCTGTCCACCCTCTCCCTGCTCTCCCTTGACTCCGGGCTGACCATCAGATCCCTGGGGTGGGACACGGGGGAAAAGACTGCTCAGACAGCTGTTTGCTTCAACATACAACAAGCAGCTGGAGTTGGTCCTGGGCTGTTGACGGTAGCACTGATAGCGAGAGAAAGTGCACGGACAGTACTGTCCTTGGAGTGGTACTTACAGGAGGCCCAGCGAAGCCAGCAGGCCCGGGAGGTCCAGTCTCACCCCTGTCACCCTGTTAGGAGAGAAGAGGACAGAGAGGTCAAGTTGAGCATCAATGACTTCCCTTGACATTTCCTTGTTCAAACAAGCATCATGTACTGTATCAAGTTCTGTGTTCACTTCATTGTTGATTCTGAGAGGTGGCGAGCATTTAAAGGAAACAGCATTGCGAGTGAAAGTAATTCTCGCCTCTGGATCAATACAGTAGCCTAGAGATGGCAGTAATCAGATGGCAGTAATCAGATGGCAGTAATCAGACGGCAGTAATCAGACGGCAGTAATCAGATGGCAGTAATCAGATGGCAGTAATCAGATGGCAGTAATCAGACGGCAGTAATCAGACGGCAGTAATCGTATGGCAGTAATCAGATGGCAATAATCAGATGGCAGTAATCAGATGGCAGTAATCAGATGGCAGTAATCAGACGGCAGTAATCAGATGGCAGTAATCAGACGGCAGTAATCAGATGGCAGTAATCAGATGGCAGTAATCAGATGGCAGTAATCAGACGGCAGTAATCAGACGGCAGTAATCAGATGGCAGTAATCAGACGGCAGTAATCAGATGGCAGTAATCAGACGGCAGTAATCAGACAGCAGTAATCAGATGGCAGTAATCGTATGGCAGTAATCAGATGGCAGTAATCAGATAGCAGTAATCAGATAGCAGTAATCAGATGGCAGTAATCAGATGGCAGTAATCCGATGGCAGTAATCGTATGGCAGTAATCAGATGGCAGTAATCAGACGGCAGTAATCCGATAGCAGTAATCAGATGGCAGTAATCCGATGGCAGTAATCCGATGGCAGTAATCGTATGGCAGTAATCAGATGGCAGTAATCAGATGGCAGTAATCAGATGGCAGTAATCAGATGGCAGTAATCAGACGGCAGTAATCAGACGGCAGTAATCAGACGGCAGTAATCAGATGGCAGTAATCAGATGGCAGTAATCAGATGGCAGTAATCAGACGGCAGTAATCCGATAGCAGTAATCAGATGGCAGTAATCCGATGGCAGTAATCGTATGGCAGTAATCAGATGGCAGTAATCAGACGGCAGTAATCAGACGGCAGTAATCAGATAGCAGTAATCAGATAGCAGTAATCAGATAGCAGTAATCAGATGGCAGTAATCAGATGGCAGTAATCAGATGGCAGTAATCAGATGGCAATAATCAGATGGCAGTAATCAGATAGCAGTAATCAGATGGCAGTAATCAGATGGCAGTAATCCGATGGCAGTAATCAGATGGCAGTAATCAGATGGCAGTAATCAGATGGCAGTAATCAGATAGCAGTAATCAGATGGCAGTAATCAGATGGCAGTAGGCCCTAATCAGGTAGCTTCGGAAAAGGGAAAACATAGGGAAAACATTTCTTATGTAAGTACTATCTTATCCTAACTTGTGTGTGTGTGTGTGGTGTGTGTGTGTGTGTGTGTGTGTCTGTGGTACTTACAGGAGCACCTCGGGCACCAGCAGCACCGGAAGGTCCAGAGGGACCAGATTCACCCTATAGGAGGAAACATAAAGGTCAGAGGTCAGTCACAGAGGTCAATCATACATCATACAGATATCACACCTTATATGGACTGTTTAATAATACCTAGGGGATACAGCAACCTCATTACAGGTGATATGGCTGTATGTGTATTTTTCTGATTTATCTAATACAAACATTTATTTAATCAATTAACCAATTAACTAGTATACAAGTTAAAAGATAAACACACACCTTCTCTCCATTGGGACCAGCTGGGCCAGGAGGACCAATTGGACCAGTCAAACCCTAGACCATATAGAGAAAGGGAGGGAATAGAAGAGTAACAAAGAGAAGGTTCAGTATAGCTCTCCTTCTGCTGTTAATGTCCATGAACTATTTAACATGTGAGTGTATACATGATTGCTGAACGAATATTTAAATATGTTGAATGTTAAACAGTAGAGTGTTGACATCTTCAATGTGTTGGATATTAAACGGTAGAGTGGTTGACGTTACAAATGTCTTGATTATTAAACGGTAGAGTGGTTGACGTTACAAATGTCTTGATTATTAAACGGTAGAGTGGTTGACGTTACAAATGTCTTGATTATTAAACGGTAGAGTGGTTGACGTTACAAATGTCTTGATTATTAAACGGTAGAGTGGTTGACGTTACAAATGTCTTGATTATTAAACGGTAGAGTGGTTGACGTTACAAATGTCTTGATTATTAAACGGTAGAGTGGTTGACGTTACAAATGTCTTGATTATTAAACGGTAGAGTGGTTGACGTTACAAGGCTGGGGGATATTAAACGGTAGAGTGGTTGACGTTACAAATGTCTTGATTATTAAACGGTAGAGTGGTTGACGTTAAAAGGCTGGGGAATATTACATGGTAGAGTGGTTGACGTTAAAAGGCTGGGGGATATTAAATGGTAGAGTGGTTGACGTTATAAGGCTGGGGGATATAGTGGATGATGATGATGATGATGATGATGGTCACTCACTCTTGAACCGTCTTTGCCAGAAGCACCCTCAGGTCCCTTCTCTCCGTTGTCACCCTGTGGGACACAAACACAGTTATATTGGACTACATTATGATTAAAGGCATAGGGTAGGTTAACACATTATGAAATCACAACATCAATGAGAACGCACTGTAAATAGACCTACATCACGTGTTGCCACTCCACATCATTACTGCTGTGCTGCGTTGCTTTCCTCCAGTGGATCTTGTTGCAAAGTTCATGGCTAGTGATCCCTTTCATGGCTTAGTACGATTACCATGACTATGACTTTAACTAATATTAGGATGCTTCTTTCAAGTGCCACTCACTCTGTCTCCCTTAGGTCCGGGGATGCCTGAGGCTCCTCTCTCTCCGGGCATACCTTGCAGACCGGGGGGTCCCTGGGCACCCGATGCACCACCTGGTCCGATTGCGCCCTACAACACAAGACACACAACAGCTACTGTCAGCAAATGAATACAGAACTAATAGCAACTCAGCAACTGGTAGAGGTTTTGATGGAAAACAACAGTAACATCCTGTAGAATAGAACAGAATAGAATAGAACAGAACTGAAGAGAACTGAAGAGATCTGAATCTGAATAGGAACTCTAGGCAGAGTTCCTCTGTCCAGTGTCTGTATTCTTTTGCCCATCTTGATCTTTTATTTTATTTGGCCAGTCTGAGATATGGCGTTTTCTTTGCAACTCTGACTCGTCACCTCTTCACTGTTGATGTTGAGACTGGTGTTTTGCGGGTACAATTTAATGAAGCTGCCAGTTGAGGACTTGTAAAGGCATCTGTTTCTCAAACTAGACACTCTAATGTACTTGTCCTCTTGCTCAGTTGTGCACCTTGGCCTCCCACTCCTCTTTCTATTCTGGTTAGAGACAGTTTGCTCTGTTCTGTGAAGGGAGTAGTACACAGCGTTGTACGAGATCTTTAGTTTCTTGGCAATTTCTCGCATGGAATAGCCTTCATTTCTCAGAACAAGAATAGACTGATGAGTTTCAGAAGAAAGTTATTTGTTTCTGGCCATTTTGAGCCTGTAATCGAACCCACAAACGCTGATGCTCCAGATACTCAGCTAGTCTAAAGAAGGCAAGTTTTATTGCTTTTTTAATCACAACAACAGTTTTCAGCTGTGCTAACATAATTGCAAAAGGGTTTTCTAATGATCATTTAGCCTTTTATAATGATAAACTTGGATTAGCTAACACAACGTGCCATTGGAACACATGAGTGCTGGTTGCTGATAATGGGCCTCTGTACGCCTATGTAGATATTCCATTAAAAAAACAGCCATTTCCAGCTACAATAGTAATTTACAACATTACAATGTCTACACTGTATTTCTGATCAAATTTGATTTTCCTTCAAAAACAAGGACATTTCTAAGTGACCCCAAACTTTTGAACGGTAGTGTAGGTGAACATAGAAGTCAAAACATTGCCGATAGAAACACATTTCTATTGGATAGAACGTGTAATAGTCTTTAAAAAATCCTTCAGCCACATCAAGACACAGCTCCTGTACAGTATCTGAAATGATTTCTAACTTTATCTGAAATGATTTCTAACAGTATCTGAACTCAGGTCTGAGCTGTTTATAGAGTTTACGTTGTTGTTATTTGTCTCCCTCTTCTGTATTACGCTGACTTTGCCGTCTGGTAGCTCATTCTCATAAACGTTCTCTAAGCTTGTTCTCGGCCAATTTGCCAAATGTTCCTGCTGCGCTTAGCTCGAAGAGGAATGCTGTGTTTGTTCTTTCCTGCTGGCACTGCTGCCTCTGAAACGCCAGTTACATTCATCTGGCTGTTCATCCCTCCCCCTCCTCCCCCTCCTCCTCCTCCACCCTCCTATCATTAGCTTTAATCCCAGCCTCTATCTATCATTTCCTCCTTGGCTGACAGTCAGAGGGGTTCTGAACTGAAATGGCCCGGAAGGCAAGCAGGCAGGTTCTTTCACCCCCTAGTCTCCTCAAATCTGCCCGAAGTCTGTTCCACTCATTACCAGTATTGAGAATGAAAAGTTGCATTGAGCCGTGGTTGACGGACAACGGAAATATCTGTGAATGTGGCACGTTTCCTTTAATATGATAACCGTAAATCCCTTCTTCTATGTAGCGAAAAGGCTGTGTAGAATTTTCCCTTGGTGGTAACGAGATGGTATAGCTGGCATGCTTTAATCAGATACTGTGCAGGATCAGGATGGGACTGTGCATTACGGCAATGAGCCCCTCTCATATCTCAAAGACTATATGTTTTTCTGTGGGATATGGTGGAACCAAACAAGTGTCCTGACTCTCTGTGGTGACTAAAGATCCCATGGCACTTATCGTAACAATAGGGGTGTTAACCCCGGTGTCCTGGTTAAATTCTCAATCTGGCCCTCATACCATCATGGCCACCTAATCATCCCCAGCTTCCAATTGCTCACTCATTCAAATCCCCCCCTCCCCTCTCCCTGTAACTATTCCCCATGCTGTTGCTGTAAATGACAATGTGTTCTCAGTCAACTTACCTGGTAACATAAGGTTAAAACATTTTTTACAAAAAAATGATATTGTAATTTTGGCCACCGGCCAACTGAGCTAGTAGACCGGAAATTCTACTAGCTGCAAATTCTATTAATTGCAATTTCTACTAATTGCAAATTCTACTAGCTGCAAATTATACTCGCTGCAAATTCTACTAACTGCAAATTCTGCTAACTGCAAATTCTACTAATTGCAAATTCTACTAACTGCAAATTCTACTAGCTGCAAATTATACTCGCTGCAAATTCTACTAACTGCAAATTCTGCTAACTGCAAATTCTACTAATTGCAAATTCTACTAACTGCAAATTCTACTAATTGCAAATTCTACTAACTGCAAATTCTACTAACTGCAAATTCTACTAACTGCAAAGTCTACTAACTGCAAATTATACTAATTGCAAATTCTACTCGCTGCAAATTCTACTAGTTGCAAATTCTACTCGCTTCATTTAGGTATATCAGAAGACTAAGTTCTCTACAGTAGTGTGTTTGTCTCACCTTAGGTCCGTCAGTTCCAGGAGTTCCAGGAAGACCACGGGGTCCCTGCAGCCCCTGAGGCCCAGCACCTCCTCTCTCTCCTGGGAAACCACGCTCACCCTACACGGAGACAGGGATGGATGGTTAGCATTATTATCCTCCATAACTCCATAAGTGGAGTTAGCTATATGAACATGGTAGGTATGGAGATGATGGTGGAGGAAATTAAACTCACTCTTGGTCCAGTGGCACCAGCAGCTCCACCCTCTCCTGGAACTCCCATGTCACCGGGCTTGCCACCCTCACCAGGGGGGCCGGGAGGTCCGGGCAGACCCTGTTCAAAAGAAGCAAAACAACCAATCAATCAATCAATCAATCACGTGGCTGTTGTTACTACTTGCGAAGTGTATAGTTGACTGAATTGTCAATGTGATTGTACAAATGTAGTGTATAATGGCTGCATTTACACAGGCAGCCTAATTTTTATATTTTTCCACTAATGTCTTTTTTGACCAATCAGATCAGCTCATTTGCCAAAAATTGGGCAAAAGATCGGAATTGCGCTGCCTGTGCAAACACAGACTAATATGTTATAGGAGCGTGCAGAGTGCCAAAAAGACAGGTATTCAATGAATGCAGAGAGACAGACAGACAGACAGGTACACAGTGAAGGCAGATTGACAGACAGTCAGGTACACAGTGAATGCAGAGTGACAGACAGACAGGTACACAGTGAATGCAGACAGACAGACAGACAGACAGACAGACAGACAGACAGACAGACAGACAGACAGACAGACAGACAGACAGTGAATGCAGAGAGACAGACAGACAGGTACACAGTGAATGCAGACAGACAGACAGACAGACAGGTACACAGTGAATGCAGACAGACAGACAGACAGGTACACAGTGAATGCAGACAGACAGACAGGTACACAGTGAATGCAGACAGACAGACAGACAGGTACACAGTGAATGCAGACAGACAGACAGGTACACAGTGAATGCAGACAGACAGACAGACAGACAGGTACACAGTGAATGCAGACAGACAGACAGGTACACAGTGAATGCAGACAGACAGACAGGTACACAGTGAATGCAGACAGACAGACAGACAGACAGACAGTGAATGCAGAGAGAGAGAGGTGTACATCTACTGACCTGGAAGCCAGAAGGTCCAGGTTGTCCTTGCTCTCCTCTCTCTCCAGCAGGGCCCTGTGGTAAAGGAAGGCTTAACAGTGAGCGTTATTCATTGACCTGTCAAAGTCACTGCTAATTCAGAGGCTTTCCTCATTTGGCCTAGACCAGGCTGCATGTAACTGGTTTAAAAATTACTTGACAGATAGAACTCAATGTGTGTCTACTGTTACATCAGGTTTCCTGGATATTACGAAAGGTGTCCCGCAGAGGTTGATTCTGGGTCCTGTACTTTTTACTGTTTACATTGTGAATATCGACTTGTCTGTAAAACATTTTTACCTGCACTTGTATGCCGATGATACTGTTGTGTATGCTATTGTCCCAACGGTTGACCAGGCTCCATTTGAACCACAGTCTGCCTTCATTGTATTACAGAAAAACTTTGACCTGAACTTAGTATTGAATGCAGGTAAAACTAAATATATGCTATTATTCAGTCAACGTTTCTATCGGTTCTAGACTACGGCGACATCGTCTCTATGAACTCAGCTGCCAATTCGTTAAAGCCGTTAGATGCAGTTTATCATAGTGCACTGCGCTTTATTACAGGCAACAGGTTTAGTACTCATCACTGCATTCTCTACCAGGAAGTTGGTTGGCCCTCTTTGATGTCACGTATGTTGATACATGACTATGTTTTCATTTATAAAGCCTTTTAAAAAAGACCCGCTGTACCTAACGTCTTTACTAAACTTTAGACATACGAGTTACCACACCAGGTCTCAGGGATGGATAACTCTGGGAATTCCTCTGGTCTCCACCGAGTTAGGTAAATCAGCTTTTACTTTTCTTGCAGCTTCTTTGAGGAACAATCTTCAAAATGTTCTTCAATGTGATGTTCTGGTGCCTCTTGGGTAATTCAGACAGCTGATTGAGGACCTTATTACTGATGAATGTGATGTTCTGGTGCCTCTTGGGTAATTCAGACAGCTGATTGAGGACCTTATTACTGATGAATGTGATGTTCTGGTGCCTCTTGGGTAATTCAGACAGCTGATTGAGGACCTTATTACTGATGAATGTGATCTTCTGGTGCCTCTAGGGTAATTCAGACAGCTGATTGAGGACCTTATTACTGATGAATGTGATGTTCTGGTGCCTCTTGGGTAATTCAGACAGCTGATTGAGGACCTTATTACTGATGAATGTGATGTTCCGGTGCCTCTTGGGTAATTCAGACAGCTGATCAATGACCTTATTACTGATGAATGTGATGTTCTGGTGCCTCTTGGGTAATTCAGACAGCTGATTGAGGACCTTATTACTGATGAATGTGATGTTCTGGTGCCTCTTGGGTAATTCAGACAGCTGATTGAGGACCTTATTACCGATGAATGTGATGTTCTGGTGCCTCTTGGGTAATTCAGACAGCTGACTGAGGACCTTATTACCGATGAATGTGATGTTCTGGTGCCTCTTGGGTAATTCAGACAGCTGATTGAGGACCTTATTACTGATGAATGTGATCTTCTGGTGCCTCTTGGGTAATTCAGATAGCTGATTGAGGACCTTATTACTGATGAATGTGATGTTCTGGTGCCTCTTGGGTAATTCAGACAGCTGATTGAGGACCTTATTACTGATGAATGTGATGTTCTGGTGCCTCTTGGGTAATTCAGACAGCTGATTGAGGACCTTATTACTGATGAATGTGATGTTCTGGTGCCTCTTGGGTAATTCAGACAGCTGATTAAAGACCTTATTACTGATGAATGTGATGTTCTGGTGCCTCTTGGGTAATTCAGACAGCTGATTGAGGACCTTATTACTGATGACTGTTTTTTATGACTGTGTTTTTCTTTCTGTTTGCATTTTATATTTATATTGATGTTTGTGTTTTCTGTCATTTCTGTAATTCAGGGCTCATCTGTAGAATAGACCTTGGTCTCAGTATGACTCCCTGATAAAATAAAGGTTAAATAGAATTATAGCAAACCAAGGCGTTGGGCTGCCGTTAAAAAAAATAATTGTGCCTTTAAACTCAATCGACACATCTAACATCAAGCCAAGTTATTGTGAAGAAGTTGGTCTCATCTTGACGATACAGTGTAATAATCTTACCATCTTACAACCACAATGAAACTTGAATCAGAAAGGTAGCAGTGAATTGACAACGATACGCGTTGAACACATTGGAGGATATCCAGCCTGGGTTTGGTGGAGTTATCAGGTCATTTTTAGAGAGTACATTGAGAAAGGTGGATAAGATCAGTGAGACAGACGTGACGGCAGCAGAGTGTGATTGGAGAGATAGAGATACTCACAGCAGGGCCAGGGGGTCCAGCAGCTCCGGTCTCACCATCCTTACCAGGAAGACCCTATAGGGAGAGAGAGAGAAAAAAGAGAGAGGGTAGAAAAAGAGAAAGAGAGAGAGAGAGAGAAGAGAGAGAGAGAGAGTTAGAGGCCATGGGAGCCAGATGAAGACTGATAGATGTAATTACTACTACGGCAACAGAGTAGGGATAAACTGAGTATATGGAATGGTTTTCTAACAACGTCTTTAAAGTGTTTTCTGCACATTTGAAATGGCATATATTATCATCAAAAAGAAGGTAGCAGGCTAATTATGATTTGTAACTGTGTTTGGTTTAATCTGGATTCCTTTCTAGTCGGGCATAAGGTATGTTTACCCCGGCATATTTCAAATGACTCTACTGAAAAGGCTGTCTGTCTGGGTGAGATAAATGACTTACTCTCAGACCTGGCGCACCGAGCAATCCTTTCTCTCCGCCCTTGCCAGGTTCGCCCTAGTCAGAAAACACACACACCAGTCAGCCACCAATGATGTCCAGATGTACTGTTGATTAGACAGACACTCTGTCCACGTAGATATGTAATCTCCATATGTATATGTACATCATCCAACACACCCAATCAACCAAATCAATCAATCTACAATCAATCAATCAATCAATCAAACAGTCACACTCACGTTGGCTCCCTTGGGTCCGGGGAATCCCATCACGCCAGGCTGACCGCGGGCTCCCATAGGGCCAGGAGGTCCGGGGCGACCGTCCTCACCAGAAGAACCCTACAGAGGGGAAACAGGAGGGTCAGTCAATCAATCAATCAATCAATCAATCAATCAATTATGCAAAATAAAAATGACAAGTTATGCACCTGAGGGGGTTTCTACACTGTCAGAGTCAATGATATACCCTATCAGTCATCTAGTGTCTAAATAAATCATTGGTCAGAGTCCTGTGAGCAACATGCTGATTCATCTAGTGTCTATATAAATCAGTGGTCAGAGTCCTGTGAACATGCTGATTCATCTAGTGTCTATATAAATCAGTGGTCAGAGTCCTGTGAACATGCTGATTCATCTAGTGTCTATATAAATCAGTGGTCAGAGTCCTGTGAACATGCTGATTCATCTAGTGTCTATATAAATCAGTGGTCAGAGTCCTGTGAACACGCTGATTCATCTAGTGTCTATATAAATCAGTGGTCAGAGTCCTGTGAACATGCTGATTCATCTAGTGTCTATATAAATCAGTGGTCAGAGTCCTGTGAACATGCTGATTCATCTAGTGTCTATATAAATCAGTGGTCAGAGTCCTGTGAACATGCTGATTCATCTAGTGTCTATATAAATCAGTGGTCAGAATCCTGTGAACACGCTGATTCATCTAGTGTCTATATAAATCAGTGGTCAGAATCCTGTGAACATGCTGATTCATCTAGTGTCTATATAAATCAGTGGTCAGAGTCCTGTGAACATGCTGATTCATCTAGTGTCTATATAAATCAGTGGTCAGAGTCCTGTGAACATGCTGATTCATCTAGTGAGCAAATTCATGTTTATTCATTTTCATTTAAATACCTTTAAAAACATTTTTTTTTATAGTTGTTGTAAAAAACAGACAACAAGCGTACTTACACCGGGTCCAACTTTTCCTTGAGGACCTGCATCACCGGGACGACCAGTAAGACCCTGCAAGAGCACAGAGACACACACACATCACGGTATACTGTACAGTATGTGAGTTAAATCTACAGTGATCATTGTCTTGGCTTCGTAGTGTAGCCATTACCCTCACCAGAGCCTATATGTCTAATTTAGTAGCCTACGTACAACATTATTATGCGAGTCAAAATGACAAAGGTAATGTATTGGCTCCATTACTCAGCCATAGTTTGGAGAACTATTCCATCTTACCGGAGCATTTATACATACTACTGTTACAGATGCTAGAGAGATGTTATAGTTGAACTTACTCTTGCACCAGGAAGACCGGGCTCGCCAGGGCGACCAGGGTCACCGCCGGCTCCCTTAGGGCCAGACACGCCTCCGACTCCACGCTCGCCAGGGGCTCCCTGGATTAGGAGGAAAAAATGTGTGTTACTCAATGGAGACAATCAATCAATCAAGTAATCAATCCAATAAATCAATCAACCCATCAATCAATCAATCAACCAACCCATCAATCAATCAACTCATCAATCAATCAACCAATCAATAAATCAACCCATCAATCAATCAACCAATCAACTCATCAATCAATCAACCAATCAACTCATCAATCAATCAACTCATCAATCAATCAGCCAATCAACCCATCAATCAATCAACCAATCAATCAATCAACTCATCAATCAGCCAATCAACCAATCAACTCGTCAACCAATCAACCAATCAACTCATCAATCAATCAACTCATCAATCAATCAACCAATCAACCCATCAATCAATCAATCAACTCATCAATCAATCAGCCAATCAACCCATCAATCAATCAACCAATCAACTCATCAATCAATCGATCAAGACCTATCTCCCCAGCCACTTCATATGAGGCTACAGTAGTACCTGTAATGTATTAGGAGGCTAAATGAACTGAAGACGCTCTGAGGGGAGTGTCTGACAGTGTGAAGCACTGAAATGTAAAGCCTGTCTGTTTGTTACTATCACAAGCCTCAACAGATCATTACAGACATCTGTGTTCCTCTTTATATTTTTGTGTCAGGGGGTAAGATAATTCACATCCTATTGACATCAATGCTTGACTAAGTGAACATTTGACTTGAGTGGAAGTTAGGATTCACCCCTATCATGGGAAAGATTCGCTCCATCTGTCTCCACAGTCACTTCACATGAGTTTACCCTGGGCAAACACCCTCAGGCGGCAGGTAGCCTGGAGGGTAGGAGCATTGGGCCAGTAACTGGAAGTTTGAGCAGAGATCAACATCTATCATTCTGCCCTTGAGCAAGGCAGTTGCTCCCTGGGTGCTGATGACATGAATGTGGAAGACACATTTTGGTTGAATACATTCCATTGGGCAACGGAAATCTCCCTTCTGAGGAGGGGGAAAAAGACAGGGGTCAATTGTCTTGAAATTCAGAAAATATTCCTTCTGACACATTCACACAATGTAATGAATAAGGGTGAATAATATTTAATTTGGAATGTAATGAAACTCTTCCATTTGCAGTCTGAGACACTGGTGTCAGCTAGACTAGAGTTGGTGGTGAGGATGAGGTTGAGGTGACCTCTGGTGGTGAAATAGTCGAATTATAGATGACGCCAGTGGACTACACTGACACTAAGGCTTGTGTCTAGACTTGACTGTTCATTCAGCATTTGTATTCTGATCATGGAATATCGAACGTGTCATGCGTCTACACCTACATGTAAATGTTTCTACCTTGTCCACAGTGTGTCCTGATTCCCTTTCCTCGCGGTATATTCAAATGCCAGTATGCATTCTACAAAAGGTGGAATAGGCTGATGGCAGTAGCTAACTACTGTAGCTAACTAGCCACCTAACCTCTGTAGCTAGCCAGGAAGCTAACCTCTGTAGCTAGCCAGCAAGCTAACCTCTGTAGCTAGCAAGCAAGCTAGCAAGCAACGCTAAAGGGAATGCATATAGTTTAGCATACCTCCCCCCCCAAAAATTCTAAATATTAGCTAGCTGGCTAGCATTTATGAGGCCACCAAACAAGTTCCTCACACGCTAGGAACGTATTTGCTCCAATGTTATAATTAAAAGTTGCCTTTCGGTCCTAAAACACAAGTTTTCTGGAGACTTGTGGGAGGAGTGCTGATGAAGTCGCCACTTTTTGGGCTTTTGGTAGCCTGATTCCGTCAAGACTGAGGAGAAATCCGCACACAATGCAACCCTGACCACCTCCTGAAGTTGTCAGCCAAATCTGAACACAATCAGAACAACAAAGCGATTTTTGTGCATCTACAGGTCTTTTCAATGCAATCTTCGTATTCTGATAGCAGAAGTCGCATGTAAGTGTTAAGTGTAGACATGACCTAATAGGGGCTCTGTCTTTCTTTCTTTCTCACTTCTCATTTTCTCTGTGATGCCTGGCTGTTCCAATATCGATGCGCTCCTAACAGAATATTCAGTCAGATTGGATAGTAATTGCCTGAAGGATTCCAATAAATTATTGTGTTCAGAAAACGATGATGGAATGTCTTCACTACTACTCTAGTACAGAAGGGCATATTCACACCAACACTTGGCTGTAGATATATAGATACATATAGTATATTACCCATGATCCTGTGGTGTTGAAATGTACAGATATGTCATTGCCGACCTTATGTCATAATAACCCAGAACCAATCTTGCGTGGTTAACGTTTATGTTAACAATCCGTCACTCAAGAGACTGTTCCTGACACAGTCCTGCCAGTATTAGTGTAACCTATTCAGTTGATCTGAATGTATACTTCCTGTTACTTTCCTGTACCATAGCACTTCGTTTCCCCTCCTTTAACGATAAGCCCCTCCCTTGAGACCATATTGTCATGGTGACACTCACCTTGGGACCAGCCAGACCATCCTGACCTGGGAAACCACGGTTACCGGGGGCGCCCTAAACAAAGACAACAACAACAGCAGGGTTCATGGTTAGAAGAAGAAGAAAACAAATCAACATTTAACGCTGGGAGCGAGACTACAGTGTGTGATAAATGTAAAGTGACATGGGCAGCCCTTTCTGGGACAGCCCTCTCTGGGACAGCCCTCTCTGTGACAGCCCTCTCTGGGACAGCCCTCTCTGGGACAGCCCTCTCTGTGACAGCCCTCTCTGGGACAGCCCTCTCTGTGACAGCCCTCTCTGGGGGGACAGCCCTCTCTGTGACAGCCCTCTTTGGGACAGCCCTCTCCGGGACAGCCCTCCCTGTGACAGCCCTCTCTGGGACAGCCCTCTCTGTGACAGCCCTCTCTGTGACAGCCCTCTCTGGGACAGCCCTCTTTGGGACAGCCCTCTCTGTGACAGCCCTCTCTGGGACAGCCCTCTCTGTGACAGCCCTCTCTGTGACAGCCCTCTCTGGGACAGCCCTCTCTGGGACAGCCCTCTCTGGGACAGCTCTCTATGTGACAGCCCTCTCTGTGACAGCCCTCTCTGGTACAGCCCTCTCTGGGACAGCCCTCTCTGTGACAGCCCTCTCTGTGACAGCTCTCTCTGTGACAGCCCTTTCTGTGACAGCCCTTTCTGTGACAGCCCTCTCTGGTACAGCCCTCTCTGGGACAGCCCTCTCTGTGACAGCCCTCTCTGTGACAGCTCTCTCTGTGACAGCCCTTTCCGTGACAGCCCTCTCTGGGACAGCCCTCTCTGGGACAGCCCTCTCTGTGACAGCCCTCTCTGTGACAGCCCTCTCCATGACAGCCCTCTCTGTGACAGCTCTCTCTGGGACAGCCCTCTCTGGGACAGCTCTCTCTGTGACAGCCCTCTCTGTGACAGCCCTCTCTGTGACAGCCCTCTCTGTGACAGCCCTCTCTGGGACAGCCCTCTCTGGGACAGCCCTTTCTGGGACAGCCCTCTCTGGGACAGCCCTCTCTGGGACAGCCCTCTCTGGGACAGCCCTCTCTGGGACAGCCCTTTCTGGGACAGCCTCTCTGGGACAGCCCTCTCTGGGACAGCCCTCTCTGGGACAGCCCTTTCTGGGACAGCCCTCTCTGGGACAGCCCTCTCTGGGACAGCCCTCTCTGGGACAGCCCACTGGGAGTGTAGCCGTCCATTTAATTTCCTCCTTTTTATGTACAGGAAACACATTGTGCCTCAACAAGTGGTTCGAATGATAGGTAGCCTTGTATGCCGACGGGGTGGCAAGATGGGTGTCATGAGTGGTACTCACTCTCTCTCCGGGAGGTCCGAGAGGTCCAGCTGCGCCGGGCTCTCCTCTGGGTCCCCTCTTCCCCTCCTCTCCTGCAGGGCCAAGGGCTCCTTGGGGACCCGCGGGTCCCTACACAAACACAACAGGATGTTAGTAATCACATGTAATATCCATCATCCAAAAATAGATTTAGATTTAGAAATAGATTTCACTAAGAAGGGAGAAAAACTGTTCAAGTATTTGCTGATTTTAAGTTCTGTTGTGTTATCATTTGCTTCCAGAAAGTATTTACCAAGCCGCAGACATCTTACTTAACTAATGATAACACAACAGATCTTCACCTAACATCAGCAGACATCTTACTTAACTAATGATAACACAACAGAACTTTACCTAACATCAGCAGACATCTTACTTAACTAATGATAACACAACAGAACTTCACCTAACATCAGCAGACATCTTACTTAACTAATGATAACACAACAGAACTTCACCTAACATCAGCAGACATCTTACTTAACTAATGATAACACAACAGAACTTCACCTAACATCAGCAGACATCTTAACGAAAAGTTGTCTCTCAATCTTTGGGGTGTTTCTCATTTTTTATAATGAATGCTGAGGATAAATATGCATTCTTTACTTTATTTTAGAAACTACCATAACATGTTTAAAATGATGTTGCTTGCCTGGTCCTTAGTAGGTCTAATGTTAGATTGTTGAGAGGTAACAAACCAACAGGGCCCCCTTGTGGCTTAGTTGCAAACTCTGTTACAATCTGGAAGCAATCTGGGATGCTCTCCATTCTGTCTAGGAGTTTCATGGGGCATTATAAACACTTGGACATTATCCAGTATTTTGAGGGATTACTTAGCTATCGGAGACTGAAAGAGAGAGAGGAGGAAGAGAGAAAGAGAGAGAGAGAGAGCCTTGACTACGTACAACCTCAGTGAGCATAGCCTTGCTATTGAGAAAGGCCGCCGTAGGCAGACCTGGCTCTCAAGAGAAGACAGGCTATGTGCACACTGCCCACAAAATGAGGTGGAAACTGAGCTGCACTTCCTAACCTCCTTCCAAATGTATTACTATATTTGAGACACATATTTCCCTCAGATTACACAACAAATCCATATCTATATCCACAGTGTGCAATCACAGCAGCAAGATGTGTGACCTGTTGCCACAAGAAAAGGGCAACCAGTGAAGAACAAACACCATTGTAAATACAACCCATATTTATGTTTATTTATTTTCCCTTTCGTAATTTAACTATGTGCACATCACTACAACACTGTATATAGACATAATATGACATTTGAAATGTCTTTATTCTTTTGGAACTTGTGTGAGTGTAATATTTACTGTTCACTTTTATTGTTTATTTAATAATACTCACAATCTCTCCTTTGGGTCCAGCCTCACCCTTGAAACCTGGGATACCGGGGTCACCCTAGAGAGAAAGACAAAAAAGACACGGGTCATTATTACAGACCTTCAACATTCTTAAGTCTTTTGACAATGAAGTCAGATTACAACCATTTCCTCCATTGGAGTTGTATATTACTAGCCTTTGAAATGCAAACTGAATCACGCTACATTACAATATATTATTATATTACAGATAGCTCGTATCATCCCTGACATTCAGTATACATTACAACAGTTTAGACGTACAGATGTTCCCTTTGGTCCGAGAGGCCCAGTGGCTCCCTGGGGTCCTGGAGGGCCACGGGGTCCGGGGAAGCCAGGCGCACCAGCGATACCAGGAGCACCCTATAGTAGAGCGACAGATAGGACATTGGTCAATATCAATCACGTACCAATCAATCATCACGCTGAAATGATCCTGTGTGATAGTGGAAGGGAACACTAAGCATTCAATCAACACCGTGATACTGAGATCTGAAAAGAAGAAGTAGTGATGTGTTTACTGTAGCTTGTACATCAATGAGGGAAAACATCTACAACTTTATCTAAGGAGGTTTCTGGACTTAGATCTATGTCTTCAATGTAAAGTGAGTTAGAGGGTGGAGCAGGTGGGAGAGGTCCTGAAGATAGAGACACGCCTGGACATCCTGCACCAAGCACCAACTGCAGTCTGCTTGACTATAATGTAAGGGATAGGTGTGTGTGTGTGTGTGTGTGTGTGTGTGTGTGTGTGTGTGTGTGTGTGTGTGTGTGTGTGTGTGTGTGTGTGTGTGTGTACATGTCTGGCCCCAGGTCTGGTCTACTCAGCCATAACTAACTCAAAGCAACATATATCACACCTGACTGATTCTCATCTAAATGATTTTAATGGCTTCTTGATTGTGTTTCAGGGAAAGTTAAGACCAAGAGCGTGTCCTAACCACATCACCTGACCAGATAAATAGAACAACTCCTGGTTAGGGCACACGAAAAAGGAAATGCAAAAACTACTGACTCACAGTAATGGAGATGAGATCCACAATCTTTTTTTTTCAGGGTCAAAGGTGGGTTTCATAATGTGGGAGTGACTAAATATTTGTATTTATTTAACTAGGCAAGTCAGTTAAGAACAAATTCTTATTTACAATGACGGCCTAACCCGGCCAAAACCTAAACCGGACAACGCTAGGCCAATTGTGCGCCGCCCTATGGGACTCCCAATCACGGCTGGATGTGCTATAGCCTGGATTCAAACCAGGGACTGTAGTGACACACTGAGATGCAGTGCCTTAGACCACTGCTCCACTCGGGAGCTATTTCTCTTTAGTTTTCAGACTGAACTAGCGGACTAGGCTAGTCACAAGCATTTACATTTAGTTTGGAAATAATCTATGTAACACTTTACTTTTAGCCTGCAGGTGCATTATAATGCTTTATAACTTGTAATAGTAATATATGAGACTTTATAATGTCTTATAATAAGGCTTACATTTTGTAGATTTCATATAGTGTATGAAAGCTCAGGGCCATCTCTGGTTATCTCTGTAGATATCCTAGTGGTTTAGATATGACCTCCATTCGTCTTCCATATTCCAGCTAGAAGCACTTACAGATGCCACACATTATTCAACTCTAATAAAAACGTACTTTAGGCATAACATTTTATTAGACTTAATTGGAGATGACCCTCAAACCCTGCCCGTACTGTGGACATGGACTGTCTTTAGTTACGCTGATAGAGGTCTGTAGGCATAGTGGGAGAACAGCAGTGTAGGACTATAAGATACAGAGACAGAGGACAGAGGAAGGGAGGGAGACAGGCGATGAGGAGAGGTTGTCTGGTATACTCACAGCTGATCCTTTAGCTCCACCAATACCATCAGTTCCAGGGTTACCCTGTAGGGAAGAACAGACTAGTTAGAATGATCATTACATCCTTGTATATAGCCATTTTTTTCATCTTACATCATAAGCCTATGACAAGGACACAGAGTGTTTCCTGTTCAAGTCACATTATCAGGGAAACATGCAGGTCCCTAGTCATATGACTTGGACCACTGACACAGAGGGGACACTGTTTTTCTGGACACTGTCATACTGGGACACTGTTTTACGGGGACACTGTTTTGTGGGGACACGGATTTCTTGGGACACTCACAGAAGCGCCGGCGGGTCCGGGAGATCCGGGGGTTCCTGACTCTCCACGTGATCCCTGGGCGCCCTCAGGTCCACGAGCACCGGTGGGGCCAGCTTCTCCCTGGAGAGAGGCAATCAAACAAACAATCAATCAATCAATGAATTCAATCGATCAATCAAGCAATCGATCAATAATCTATTGAAGTGTACTGTTTTAATATTATCGTAAAGAGCCTAAAAATACAGAAACTATGTGCAAACTAAACTAGGTGCCGATTTGGTTTAGATGGTTAAGCATTTATTGTCAAATAAACACCTCCATAAAAATTTAAGTGTTGAAATCTTGTTAAATAAAGTTACACGTGTTTATTCTTAATTGAATTTAGTAAAAGCCCAAATAGGTAAATATTAATATTAAGAATGTATAAAGTCAAACTACTTTTACTGGAAGACAAATTAAATTAAGAATAAAATATTGTCAGCATTTGGAGAGAAAAAATGAGAAATCCTACTTATGACTCAATTAAATTAACCTTAGCTTTCAAATAACAGTAATTTAATAACGGGCAGTAGCCAGATCCAAGTGTATAATGGTTTCCAGGTCTACTGGTCTAATAAAATAGAATGAGGAGAGTTATCCTGACTCACTCAAGTATTATTGTCAAACAAGGCTATACCCCCTTACTACAGACCACAGCCAATCATTGCACTGCATAGTGTGGTCATAGCCTTTGGGAAACTGGGTGAATGAAATTCCTGTCGTTGGTATGGTGTTCTATACAACATGACATGATATATACTGTATGTGTTTATAAGGGTGGTGGAGAGGTCGGCACTTTCCCTCCCTGATATCCTAGTGTACATAGGCTGCATATGGGGACACATGGAAACATTTAATACGCCTTTCCTTTATACATTATTTATTTATTTTTACCTTTATTTAACCAGGTAGGCTAGTTGAGAACAAGTTCTCATTTACAACTGCGACCTGGCAGTTCATGTATATAGCCTACTGTGTATAGTTGAGTCATTAAAACAAATACACATATTAGAAATAGATAGATTTGGGTCTCTTGAATGTTAAGGTTCAGGGTTTGGCCTTGTGTTTTAGGCTATTATCCTGCTGATAGGTGAATTTGTCTTCCAGTATCTGTTGGAAAGCAGACTAAACCAGGATTTCCTCTAGGATTTTGCCTGTGCGTATCTTTATTCCGTTTATTTTTATCCAAAAACTTTCTAGTCCTTGCCGATGACAAGCATACCCATAACAAGACGCAGTAGTACTCAGAGATGTGTTGTGCTGGATTTGCCCCAAATATAATGCAAACATAATGAAGACAAAAAGTTAGTTTCTTTGCAACATTCTTTGCAGTATTACTTTAGTGCAGGGGTATTCAACTCTTACCCTACGAGGTCCGGGTATTCAACTCTTACCCTACGAGGTCCGGGTATTCAACTCTTACCCTACGAGGTCCGGGTATTCAACTCTTACCCTACGAGGTCCGGCTATTCAACTCTTACCCTACGAGGTCCGGGTATTCAACTCTTACCCTACGAGGTCCGGCTATTCAACTCTTACCCTACGAGGTCCGGGTATTCAACTCTTACCCTACGAGGTCCGGGTACTCAACTCTTACCCTACGAGGTCCGGAGCCTGCTGGTTTTCTGTTCTACCTGATAATGAATTAAACACACCTGGTGTCCCAGGTCTAAATCAGTCCCTGATTAGAGGAGAACAATTTAAAAATGCAGTGGAACTGGCTTCAAGGTCCAGAGTTGAGTTTGAGGACTTTAGTGTGTTGTTGATCCATGCTCAGGTTTCTCCTATCACAGCCATTAAACTGTGTAACTGTTTAAAAATGACTAATTCACCATGCTCAAAGGGATATTCCGTGTTGGCTTTTTTTTTATACCAATATACCAATCTGTGCCCTTCTTTGCAAGGCATTGGAAAACCTCCCTGGTCTTTGTGGTTGGAAATGTTCTTGAAATTCACTACTCGACTGAGGGACCGTACAGATAATTCTATGTGTGGGGTCCCCAGAACAGTGTGTCTGAAGCTGAATCTTTAAAAGATGTTCCGTGACTGGGAGACTGAGAGGGACAACAGAGGAAAGTGAAACCAGCAGTAAAGCACACGCACACACACACACACACACACACACACACACACACACACACACACACACACACACACACACACACACACACACACACACACACACACACACACACACACACACACACACACACACACACACACACACAGTCTGGCCTGTCGGCTCACCGTTCAGAAGGAATCAGTCCTTAGCAAGTGGAGAGAAGGAAATAAACCACCTCCCAAACCCCCTCTCTCAGATGGAGGAAAATAGGTTTTAGTTTCAGAGCACTTTTCTAACGCTGCCTTCTCCGGTTTGACCTCTTTCACCCTTTCTTCAGCTTACGTTTAAAAAAAAAGAAGATATTTCTGAACTGAACTCCACCATTTTCTCTCTAGAACCTTTTACACGAACAGTACACAATGTACAGTAGCATCTTAGTTTGTACCCATCCTTATACTCTAAAATAATGTATTTGTACAAAATAATTCTTCATTGACATACCCCTGGGTTAATATGACTAAGTCACAAAACCGGAACTTTCCAGACACAGAGATAAAAGGACAGTGACATACCTTAGAACCTGGAGAGCCGGGGAAGCCTGGAGCACCAGATGGACCAACTGGGCCCTACAGAGAGAGAAAGAGAGAGGAGAGAGTGGAGGGGAGGGGAGGGGAGGGGAGGGGAGGGGAGGGGAGGGGAGGGGAGGGGAGGGGAGGGAAGGTGGGGCAGAGGAAAGAGGGCAAAGAAAGGAATGAGTCAACAAACACTACTGCCACAGTGAGGGCATTCAGGTGTATTGCAGCAACACTTAGATTTCTGCTGAAATACAGTATATAGTGAAATTAAATAATGAATAAAACTACATTGCAATAATACTTACAGGAGGACCAGCAGGGCCGGGCAGACCGTCATTACCACGAGCACCCTAGACAGGAGAAAGACAAGATACTGTCACCACACAGCAGAGAACCAGCTCCATAACGCATATTGTCAAGTACTGATCACTGGAATGACAATACATTATTCTTCAGAGACAGAAAGTTCTAGACAGGTTGTAGATAGAGTTCTAGACATGGTTCTAGTATGAGTTCTAGACATGGTTCTAGTATGAGTTCTAGACATGGTTCTAGTATGAGTTCTAGACATGGTTCTAGTATGAGTTCTAGACATGGTTCTTGTATTAGTTATATTATGAGTTCTAGACATGGTTCTAGTATGAGTTCTAGTATGAGTTCTAGACATGGTTCTAGTATGAGTTCTAGACATGGTTCTAGTATGAGTTCTAGTATGAGTTCTAGACATGGTTCTAGTATGAGTTCTAGACATGGTTCTAGTATGAGTTCCAGACATGGTTCTAGTATGAGTTCTAGACATGGTTCTAGTATGAGTTCTAGACATGGTTCTAGTATGAGTTCTCGACATGGTTCTAGTATGAGTTCTAGTATGAGTTCTAGACATGGTTCTAGTATGAGTTCTAGTATGAGTTCTAGACATGGTTCTAGTATGAGTTCTAGACATGGTTCTAGTATGAGTTCTAGACATGGTTCTAGTATGAGTTCTAGACATGGTTCTGGTATGAGTTCTAGTATGAGTTCTAGACATGGTTCTAGTATGAGTTCTAGACATGGTTCTAGTATGAGTTCTAGACATGGTTCTAGTATGAGTTCTAGACATGGTTCTAGTATGAATTCTAGACATGGTTCTAGTATGAGTTCTAGACATGGTTCTAGTATGAGTTCTAGTATGAGTTCTAGACATGGTTCTAGTATGAGTTCTAGACATGGTTCTAGCATGAGTTCTAGTATGAGTTCTAGACATGGTTCTAGTATGAGTTCCAGACATGGTTCTAGTATGTGTTCTAGTATGAGTTCTAGACATGGTTCTAGTATGAGTTCAAGACAGGGAGTTGTAGTATGAGTTCTAGACATGGTTCTAGTATGAGTTCTAGACATGGTTCTAGAATGAGTTCTAGTATGAGTTCTAGTATGAGTTCTAGTATGAGTTCTAGAATGAGTTCTAGAATGAGTTCAAGACAGGGCACTGTAATGAGTGGCCAGGGAAAGGTACTTACAGCAGCTCCAGAGGGACCGGGGCGACCTCTCTCACCGGGCAGACCACGTGGTCCCTTTATAGAGGGAGAGAGAAAGAGAGGTGCAGAGGTTACAATCACAAACAGTCAACAGTATCACATATAGATCTCATAGCCTATGTGCCATAGATATTCAATGTGTGGCAGATCTATTTCACAGTATTTCTACTCTACTACATCCACTACGTATGATGTCACATTATAATGTGTCTGACAGGTATCAGTTATCTGACAGGTATCAGTTGTCTGACAGGTATCAGTTATCTGACAGGTATCAGTTATCTGACAGGTATCAGTTATCTGATAGGTATCAGTTATCTGACAGGTATCAGTTATCTGACAGGTATCAGTTGTCTGACAGGTATCAGTTGTCTGACAGGTATCAGTTATCTGACAGGTATCAGTTATCTGACAGGTATCAGTTATCTGACAGGTATCAGTTGTCTGACAGGTATCAGTTATCTGACAGGTATCAGTTGTCTGACAGGTATCAGTTGTCTGACAGGTATCAGTTGTCTGACAGGTATCAGTTATCTGACAGGTATCAGTTATCTGACAGGTATCAGTTGTCTGACAGGTATCAGTTGTCTGACAGGTATCAGTTATCTGACAGGTATCAGTTATCTGACAGGTATCAGTTGTCTGACAGGTATCAGTTATCCATCTGTGCTCACCATGGGTCCGGGAGCGCCATTCTCACCGGGCGCACCAGACTCTCCCTAGAACAGAGAAGAGTCATTCAATTAGTAGGAGGAGACGGAGAGAAAAGGAGGAGGGGTTTGTGTTTTAGAGGTGGTCAGAATGGTAGGTAAACAGGCATCACAACATGACAGACAAAAAAGGCAAAGAAGGATATCTGTGAGATTAGAATGACTTGAGAGAGATAGAGGATGCTGATGTTGAGTCCTTCCTACCTTAGAACCAGCAGCTCCACCCTCTCCCTTGAGTCCATCAAGACCTGGATAACCCTGGAAATAAGAGATACAGACAATATCATGAGTACAGGACTGGGAATCAAGTCTTTACTGTCACATTGACTGGGCAATGCAGTTGCTCACAGCAGTATAACAATGACAAACATACACGTTCACTAAAAGCAGGTAAACAGGAAAGAACACATTTGAAGATGACATATTATATATTGTCACTACTATGACATCACTTACTCTATGCCCTTTGATTCCAGGCAGACCGGGAGTTCCTGGGAATCCACGAGCTCCCTGTTGTAGAGAAGAGAAAAAAAGAGAAAGAGGAGAGATAGGAGAGAATGGAATGGTTATTCAGTTCTTCTCCAGATCTGCTTTCCTGCTCTGGTCTAGTCTGGTTTGGAGCCAGACATATTATGGTCAAGGGGCAGAAGGCCAGAGGGCCAGAGAGACAGATGACATGAGGGAAGATTTAGTAGAGACAGCTCTTCCTCTTCTGTCTGACTGAATCATCTTGCAGAATCTTCTAACTGGACTGTATCTGACTGAATCATCTTGGAGAGTCTTCTAACTGGACTGTATCTGACTGAATCATCTTGGAGAGTCTTCTAACTGGACTGTATCTGACTGAATCATCTTGGAGAGTCTTCTAACTGGTCTGTATCTGACTGAATCATCTTGGAGAGTCTTCTAACTGGACTGTATCTGACTGAATCATCTTGGAGAGTCTTCTAACTGGACCGTATCTGACTGAATCATCTTGGAGAGTCTTCTAACTGGACTGTATCTGACTGAATCATCTTGGAGAGTCTTCTAACTGGACTGTATCTGACTGAATCATCTTGGAGAGTCTTCTAACAGGACTGTATCTGACTGAATCATCTTAGAGAGTCTTCTAACAGGACTGTATCTGACTGAATCATCTTAGAGAGTCTTCTAACTGGACGTATACTTCTCTTGTCTGCTTGAATGGTCATCAAATCAAATCAAATTGTATTAGTCACATGCACCGAATACAACAGGTGAAATGCTTACTTAGAGTCCCTAAACAACAATGCAGTTTAAATGAAAATTGCTGTGTGTACAGCTGTAATAACTAAGTCAGCATGAATAGGAAGTGAGATAAATTGAGCGTAGATAAATGAACAGATAAATGAACATATAAATGAATAGATAGTGAAGAGATAATGAAACTATACCTGAGGACCAGAAGGTCCACGATCACCACCTTTGCCGGGTTTGCCAGCGTCACCCTTTAGCAGAGAGAAAGAGACAGAGAGGAAGAGACAGAGAGGAAGAGACATAGAGGAAGAGACATAGAGGAAGGGACAGAGAGAAAGAGACAGAGAGAAAGAGACAGAGAGGATGAGACAGAGAGGAAGAGACAGAGGAAGAGACAGAGAGAAAGAGACAGAGAGGATGAGACACAGAGAAAGAGACAGAGAGAAAGAGACAGAGAGGATGAGACAGAGAGAAAGAGACAGAGAGGATGAGACAGAGAGGAAGAGACAGAGAGGATGAGACAGAGAGGAAGAGACAGAGAGGATGAGACAGAGAGGAAGAGACAGAGAGAAAGAGACAGAGAGGATGAGACAGAGAGGAAGAGACAGAGAGGATGAGACAGAGAGGAAGAGACAGAGAGGATGAGACAGAGAGGAAGAGACAGAGAGGATGAGACAGAGAGGAAGAGACAGAGAGGAAGAGAGAGAGGGGAGGGAGAAGAGGGCTATTAGATCAGTTAGTTGTCTGTGATGTAAATAAAATTAAAATAAAAAACATTACATGTATAGTAAAAACGAAATATAGATCAATAAAAGAAAATAAAAATGTTTTGAACATTCACAATTTATTGTTACGATAATATTTTTTTACAAGCCACACTCTTGAAATAGACATTTCAGATTGAAATTCAATTAGCAAACAGTGCCTCCTGATGGTCACTGATAAATTACTAGCGGGCCAGTCAGCTGCCACCCAGTGGCTGAATGGCGGAACTGCAGTTTCAATATTTATTTTTCATCTCAAATCAATCAAATCAAATCAAATGTTATGGTCACATACACATGGTTAGCAGATGTTAATGGGAGTGTAGCGAATTGCTTGTGCTTCTAGTTCCAACAGTGCAGTAATATCTAACAAGTAATCTAACAATTCCCAACAACTACCTAATACACACAAATCTAACAAGTATTCTAACAATTCCCCAACAACTGCCTAATACACACAAATCTAAATTGGTGAATGAGAATATGTACATATAAATATATGGATGAGCGATGGCCAAGCGACATTGGCAAGGTGCAGTAGATGGTATAAAATACAGTATACACGTGATAAGAGTAATGTAAGATATATAAACATTATTAAATAGTTTCTAATCATCTCTATCATATGATGATAGTGGGAATGATATACAGTACAGACAGACCACTGGGGATGATATACAGTACAGACAGACTACTGGGGAGAAACCACTGGGTACAGACCACTGGGGACAGACCACTGGGTACAGACCACTGGGTACAGACTACTGGGTACAGACCACTGGGGAGAAACCACTGGGGACAGACCACTGGGGAGAGACCACTGGGGACAGACCACTGGGGACAGACCACTGGGTACAGACCACTGGGTACAGACTACTGGGGAGAGACCACTGGGGACAGACCACTGGGGAGAGACCACTGGGGACAGTTCTGATTATAATATTCATATTATGACCATTTATCATCATGATCAAATGATAGAGTTTGTACATGTGGCTGTTAGAGGTGTGACAATATTGGTGTGGGAGTAGTGTAGACGGGCACAATATGGGCAATAGTGATTGGCTCACACATTAACTTTACATGAGGGCCAGATGGACTGTAGAAAAACCAATGGGGGTAGGTGACTGTGAGGGAACAGCATGATGAAGGCCAGGAGATTTACCTGACCCTGTAACATCATCACCAAGAAAAACTCCTGGCCCTAGTTATGAGGACATTTCTATGTGAGGGGGAATTATTTAGGACAGTATGAACAGTGAATGATTTTCACTTCATTGTATTTTTGTATTGCTATTTTATTGGTGTAAACGTACTGTCAACATTCTACCAATCGACAACAGTCAGTATGGATGGGTGGAGGGGAGATCAATGGAAACAGTATGGATGGGAGGAGGGGAGATCAATGGAAACAGTATGGATGGATGGAGGGGAGATCAATGGAAACAGTGTGGATGGGTGGAGGGGAGATCAATGGAAACAGTATGGATGGGTGGGGGAGATCAATGGAAACAGTGTGTGTCATGTCATTTTGTCTCTGCTTTCTTTGACACTTGTGTTAGTCTCCTGCATCAGACACATCCTCAATAGCCTGCGGAGGTTACAGTTGTGTGTGTGTGTGATAGTGAAAATGGCAGTAGTTCTACTTACGTCATCTCCCGGTTTACCAGAGGGTCCAGGTGGACCACGGGGACCCAACGGGCCCTGTCAAGAGAGAACAGAGACAGTTAGTCAGATAGACAGACCATGAGGCCCTGTCAGGAGAGAAGAGAGAAGACAGTTAGTCAGATAGACAGACCATGAGGCCCTGTCAGAAGAGAAGAGAGAAGACATTTAGTCAGATAGACAGACCATGAGGCCCTGTCAGAAGAGAAGAGAGAAGACAGTCAGATAGATAGATCATGAGGCCCTGTCAGGAGGGAAGAGAACAGAGAAGACAGTTAGTCAGATAGACAGACTATGAGGCCCTGTCAGGAGGGAAGAGAACAGAGAAGACAGTCAGATAGACAGACCATGAGGCCCTGTCAGGAGAAAAGAGAGAAGACAGTTAGTCAGATAGACAGACCATGAGGCCCTGTCAGGAGGGAAGAGAACAGAGAAGACAGTTAGTCAGATAGACAGACCATGAGGCCCTGTCAGAAGGGAAGAGAACAGAGAAGACAGTTAGTCAGATAGACAGACCATGAGGCCCTGTCAGGAGGGAAGAGAACAGAGAAGACAGTCAGATAGACAGACCATGAGGCCCTGTCAGGAGGGAAGAGAACAGAGAAGACAGTCAGATAGACAGACCGTGAGGCCCTGTCAGGAGGGAAGAGAACAGAGAAGACAGTTAGTCAGATAGACAGACCATGAGGCCCTGTCATGAGGGAAGAGAACAGAGAAGACAGTCAGATAGACAGACCATGAGGCCCTGTCAGGAGGGAAGAGAACAGAGAAGACAGTCAGATAGACAGACCATGAGGCCCTGTCAGGAGGACCTAAACCAATAGAGGGCAGCACTGTAGAGGTCATACACGTTATACACCACAGTGACAGGGTAGACCGAGTGTGTGTGTGCGTAAACGTGTGCGTGTGTGTGTCTGTGTGTGTGTGTGTGTTTGTGTGTGTGTGTCGTAAAGGCATTTCCCTCTCTAATTAACAAGCACCCCTGGCTGAGAACGTCCTCATGACAGCCACTCTCAGGTAACTCTGGGTCTTCCTTTCAAGTGGTCGGTCTAGTTTCATCATAGCGCTTGATGGTTTTTGCTACTGCACTTGAAGAAACGTTCAAAGTTCTGGAAATGTTCCAGATGGACTGACCTTCATGTCTTAAAGTCATGATGGACTGAAAAGAAACAGAACCGTGAACCTATATATTCTGGTGGATGATGACTAGCTTACATGACAGACCATGTCAACAATGTCAATAGCAACACTTTACTGGGTGAAGTCCTCCCCTGCTAAACTGTCACTCTGTCTACTGACAGGTGATATGAAACTAATGGCATGTAACTGTCAGGTATGTTTATTTGTCTGTCTGTATGCCTGATATGATTCTCAATGTCTAGTTAGACTGTCTGTATGTCTGTTCGTCAGCTGCAGGCCAAATGCCAAAAACCTCCTTCATCCATTTGTGTGTGTGTGTGTGTGTGTGTGAACTGAACAGATTAAATATGACGATGAACAAAAACACAAGGGTTTTAGTGTTTTTTGGTTTTGGTTTTCTGGTCATTCCTATGTTGAAGTCTTTACATGTGTTCTATCACCGTTTTCTTTGCTTATTTGAGCTGTTCTTGCCATAATATGGACTTTTACCAAATAGGGCTATCTTCTGTATACCACACCTACCTTGTCACAACACAACTGATTGGCTTAAACGCATTAAGAAGGAAAGAAATTCCACAAATTAACATTTAACAAGGCACACTTGTTAATTTAAACGCATTCCAGGTGACTACCTCATGAAGCTGGTTGAGAGAATGCCAAGCGTGTACAAAGCTGTAATCAAGGCAAAGGGTGGTTACTTTGAAGAATCTGAAATATAATGTTTTTTGAACTGTTTAACACTTTTTTGGTTACTACATGATTCCATATGTGTTATTTCATAGTTTTGATGTCTTCACTATTATTCTACATTGTAGAAAATAGTAAAAAATAAAGAAAAACCCTGGAATGAGTAGGTGTGTCCAAACTTTCGACTGGTACTGTACTGTATATATAAAAATAATTGTCCACAGATAATGTTAATTATGATTTGGATTATAGAAAAGGTTTGTTTTATTGATACATACAAGCTGACAGATAGACAGGGTAGTGAGCTTCCTGCCACACTAATATGAATCATGACGGGAAGTGCTTTGAAGTGGTTAATATTATTGTGATTTGCTTATCTTGCTAAGTTATGCCAGGACAGAGCATAACAGTGGAGGCAAGTTAATTGACAATGTATGGCTAAAAACAAGAGAATGTTACAGTAAACTGCAATGTTTTTTTCCCCAGTTGTTTCACCTTTTCTGGCAACATTATGGACTCTTTCTATGGGTAGACTCTTTATGGGACGCTCTATGGGAAGACTGCAGAATCAACAGACTTGCCAGGTAGATTAGGTTGAAGGAATACTTCACTGAGTGTAATGGCCAGCTGTTTCTTGGCCAAAGCTTCGGTACTAGGGTTGTTTTTTGGGGACGTGTGTGTGTGTGTTCCGTGTGTGTGTGTGTGTGTGTGTGTGTGTGTGTGTGTGTGTGTGTGTGTGTGTGTGTGTGTGTGTGTGTGTGTGTGTGTGTGTGTGTTTATGGGAACTGATGTGATTCATTCTGGCCTGCCAACAACAGACCCAGCAGGTCTGATTCTAATTGCAGGTAATGATGTATTAAACAGTGGACTCAAGGTTGGAGGTGAAAGGAGAAGGAGCCTCTGTCTGTCTGTCTGTCTGTCTGTCTGTCTGTCTGTCTGTCTGTCTGTCTGTCTGTCTGTCTGTCTGTCTGTCTGTCTGTCTGTCTGTCTGTCTGTCTGTCTGTCTGTCTGTCGCTCCGTGTCCATCTGTGTGTCGCTCCCTGTCTGTCTGTATCCCTGTCTGTATCCCTGTCTGTCTGTATCCCTGTCTGTCTGTCTGTCTGTCTGATCAGGCGTCGGTCTGTCTGTCAGTCTGTCTCCCTGCCAGTCAATCTGTCTGTTTCCCTGTCTGTCTGTCTGATCAGGCATCAGGCGTCTGTGTATCTGCTCTCAGCAGGAGGTTAACACAGTGGTGGTGGCTCTCATAATGCCCTCACATCACCTAGGAGTGTGTGTGTGTGTGTGTGTGTGTGTGTGTGTGTGTGTGTGTGTGTGTGTGTGTGTGTGTGTGTGTGTGTGTGTGTGTGTGTGTGTGTGTGTGTGTGTGTGTGTGTGTGTGTGCGTGCCTCTGTCGGTCCCTTTCAGTCGCTAACCCTGCACTGTTAGAAAAAGGGGTTCCGAAAGCGTTATTCGTCTGTCCCCATAGGAGAACCCTTTTTGGTTCCAGGTAGAACCATTTTTGGTTCCAGGTAGAACTTTTTTGGGTTCCATGTAGAACCCTCTATGGAAAGGGTTTAACATGGAACCAATAAAGGTTCTACTTGGAACCAAAAGGGTTCCACCTGGAACCAAAAAGTGCTCTTCAATAGGTTATCCTATGGGGACTGCTGAATCATCTTTTTAGGATCTAGATAGCACTGTTTTTTTTTAAAGCATGAAACACATCGAGATTTTGAAACACACCGAGAATGTCACTGCCGATAGACTGCCAATGGTACTTATCACAGGATGAGTTTTTTATTTATTAGGATGTTTCTCCGTACATCCACGGATGAGCCAGTGTAACGGATGTGAAATGGCTAGCTAGTTAGCGGGTACGCGCTAGTAGCGTTTCAATCAGTTACGTCACTTGCTCTGAAACCTAGATGTAGTGTGCCCCTTGCTCTGCAAGGGCCGCGGCCTTTGTGGAGCGATGGGTAACGATGCTTCGTGGGTGACCGTTGTTGATGTGTGCAGAGGGTCCCTGGTTCGCGCCCGTGTCGGGGCGAGGGGACGTACTAAAGTTATACTGTTACACCAGTCACACTTTATATGCAATGTAGGCTATGGGATGGTAGCTATCTAAGTGCACACAACACTAAATACTTCCTCCAAGCTAGCAAACCACAGTAGCTAGTACTGACATTATAAATAATGCACAGTGGATTAGCCAGTTTCCATGAAACAGCTACCTGTGCTAGCTGCCGATTTAGTGCAGTGTCCTTAGCTAGCTAGCTATGTTGTGCTAGCTAGCATATATGCTAACGTTAACTAGCTAGCTAAACATTTGGCTATGGGCTGGCACTGGCAGTATGGGGTTATGGAGAGTGGATTATGGAGAGTGAATTGGGAGTGGGGTGGCAGGTTGCCTAGTGGTTAGAGCGTTGGACCAGTAACCGAAAGGTTGCTAGATCGAATCTCCGAGCTGACAAGGTAAAGATCTGTCATTCTGCCCCTGAACAAGGCAGTTAACCCACTGTTCCTAGGCTGTCATTGTAAATAAGAATTTGTTGTTAACTGACTTGCCTAGTTAAATAATGGTAAAAAATTAAGCTGTTTCTTTGTCATATTGCTAAGTAGTTATCAAGCTGTGGCCATCTGGATTGTATCGACAAGTGATTTCTACAACAATAGTAACATTAGCGCAGCTAGCTACGAATCTAGACCATAAGCAATACGCACAGGTTATGCATTACCAAACAACGCTACTGCCACCTTCTGGTTTGGAGTATTTTAACACGGCTGAGCGGCTGATGACTTCCAAGGTCTTTGTTGTGTGAACACAAACATTTGAAAATCCTACCGGTGTGTCTGAGCTATAAGAGTGTGGATACTGGAGAAGAGGAGAAGATTAACACAGCATTGTTAAAAATTATTTTCCAATCGTTTTCGTTCTAAACAGAACCATAATTTATTCCATTCCGTTCAACTGTTCCGACCAGCTAAATATGGTTCTGAACAGGTTTTTACATTATTGCGACATTAAATTACCAATCAGTGTGGATAGAGCATCTTGCTATGGAATGGGTAAGCGATTTAATATATTTAGGAAAGTCATTAACAGCTAATTATATTTCGCCGTAACAGTATGGTTTAATCATAATGAAAAGACAAACATACACACTGTGCTGACAGTCACAATGTAGGGCGGGAGATGCAACTGACATAATAAGGTGAGGAGGAAAGAGCATGAATGAAGCATGCCTTGTAAGCGCTGGGCATCTTGTTATCACATGCATTATCTGAATTAGGCCCACAGAATTATACCTACAGAGGAAGGGCATCTATGGACGAACTTTGAATGTCTTTGAACGCAGTGGCGGCTTGCACATTAGGGCGTTAAGGGCGGCACCCCACTTGTGATTGGTACAATTGTTTTGGGGGGGGTCCCAAAAAAAGAAAAATGTTTGGTAAAAAAAGTATATATATAACACAATTCATGGAATGTGTAAATGTATATAACCAACCACTAGCTTTCTAGCTAGTTAGCTCCCATACCAATTTCAAGTCTTTTTAAACTAATGTCTGACTAACTCAGAAATATGAAGTAATTTCAGAATGAAAGTTACCTGGCTAGCGCATCATGCTTTGTGACGTTATGTTAGCTAGCTATCCCCAGTTAGATAATGCTTTGTGACGTTATGTTAGCTAGCTATCCCCAGTTAGATAATGCTTTGTGACATTATGTTAGCTAGCTATCCCCAGTTAGATAATGCTTTGTGACATTATGTTAGCTAGCTATCCCCATTTAGATAATGCTCTGTGACGTTATGTTAGCTAGCTATCCCCAGTTAGATAATGCTTTGTGACATTATGTTAGCTAGTTATCCCCAGTTAGATAATGCTTTGTGACATTATGTTAGCTAGTTATCCCCAGTTAGATAATGCTTTGTGACATTACGTTAGCTAGTTATCCCCAGTTAGATAATGTTTTGTGACATTACGTTAGCTAGTTATCCCCAGTTAGATAATGCTTTGTGACATTACGTTAGCTAGTTATCCCCAGTTAGATAATGCTTTGTGACATTATGTTAGCTAGTTATCCCCAGTTAGATAATGCTTTGTGACATTATGTTAGCTAGCTATCACCAGTTAGATAATGCTCTGTGACGTTATGTTAGCTAGCTATCCCCAGTTAGATAATGTGTTTTCACTTAGTCAGTAGTTTCTAATTTCTTCCGAGTGGCGCAGCGGTCTAAGGCACTGCATCGTAGTGCTAGAGGCATCACTACAGACCTGGGTTTGATCCCGGGCTGTATCACAAACAGCCGAGATCGGGAGTCCCATAGGGCAGCGCACAATTGGCCCAGCGTCGTCCCGGGTTAGGGGAGGGTTTGGTCGGGGTAGGCTATCATTGTAAATAAGAATTTGTTCTTAACAAACTTGCCTAGTTAAATATAGATTAAATTAAATGATTGTATTCTCCCTGGTGCACTTCATTAGTATATAGTATAATCTAATCTGTTCAAAACAGTGGCAGCATATGCAGCACTGGTCATTTGGATTTTGACATGCACAAGTGAAATAGGTGTATTTACGTTGTTGTTTAAATGCACAGGTTGATTTATATATCTTCTCAAAGAAACTAGCGGTTTGAAAACTTAGCATCATAATTCTGTCATGCTGTTTTGTTGACAACAACCACCTCACGCCAGGGTGTTCAGCCAATCAGCGGAGAGTTGGTTTAACGTTGTACCAGAGCAACAAGCTAACAAGCTTCTGTGTGCAGAGTAGCACTATAACTAAAAACACATCTTACCTTTTTGTAGTTAATAAATCCAATGTGAAACGTGATAACTATCGTATCATTAACTAGCATTGAAAAAGTAAATCCATTCTTTTCTCCCTAATATCTGAATTACATTTGTAATGTCATCAGTAGGATACAGTAACATAGGCCACAGTAACCTAGGCTACAGTAACCTAGGCTACAGTAACCTAGGCTTCAGAGGGGAGGGGTAGGTAGCCTACATGCACACCCACTGGAAAAGATTTCTAGCTGGCAGGCGGAAGCTGGAATAATGCTGAGTTCATGTGCTAGTAAGAACTCTGAAATGTTAGACTTGCTAACTGGTTGTAGTTATACACGTGCCGCAGTTCAACCAGTTAGCAAGTCAAACATTTTGGAGTTTCCTAATTCCCAATGGCACGTGAACGCGGCATAAGTCTCAGAGTGAGGGCTTTGCATAGGCGCTTTGTTGTGATTTTTCTGTGAATGGAAAAAAATGCTTGGAACGTAAAAGAACGTTCCATTGCTTTTAAAAGAACGTTTATATTCCGGAACAGTATAGATCACTTTTGTTTTTCGGTTCGGGTTCTATTTCTCAAATAATTTAGTTATTTTCAGGTTTTTGGTTCTGTTCCTTGAACTGGTTCCAACCCTAGGTTAGCCCTCAATATGTCCTCATAGCTTACAGTTTCCGTGCGTGTGTATATTTGTTTGTTTGTGTGTGTGTGTGTGTGTGTGTGTGTGTGTGTGTGTGTGTGTGTGTGTGTCTGCTTTAGTGTGTGTGTATGAGGAAGAGGGTAGTTGAAAATGCCCTCACACTGTGGGTAACTATTATGGGATACTTACAGCTGATCCGGGCTCTCCAGCCTCTCCGGGGTTGCCTTGGAAACCTTGTGGGCCCTGGGATAGAAGAGAAGAGAATAGAGAGGGCAGATTAGAGACGTCTGTGAAGTGAACCTGATGACCTTAGATGGCTATTGGTCTTTTAATAACGTGTAATATTCCCTTTGATTTCTTAGCTGATATTACTGTAAGGCTACATGAGATTTAAAATATACACTGTTGTTTTTGATAAACCTATAAGTATGGTAAAAGTACAACAATAACTGATCTATGATGGGCTCACTAGTTTAGAATTCCTCAAGAGTAAGTTTGAGTAGAGATAGCATGTGATATCCTCTACTATGTGTATGCTATCTTATTACTCAGCTAACTCCAAATACCCCAGTAATATCAAATCACACCAAACCCGAGTGTTCTCCTATTCCCCTCCAGGGGGGGGGGGGGGGGGGGAAGGGGATGCAGTGGTTCCCCAAATCATGGGCTTCATGCTCAGTCATGTCCCCTGGCTGTCTGGCTGGCAATACCTTCCACTTGAACAACTTTAGAGAGGTAGGAGAGGAGCTGAGCTGAGGGGCTGTGGGTGGAGGGCTTAGGAACATACATGGGTTCAAATAGGATTTGATCTCTTTCAAGTACTTTAGCTACGATTGCCTGGAGCAATAGGACTAATAGAATAGTCGCAAAACTGTAATCCCCATCCATCTGGCTCTCCAGGCAGACTCAAGCAAATGTTTACAGTATTTGAAACACTTTGAATACTATTTGAACCCAGTTCTTGCGTTGCTGAGGGGAATGGCCCACCGAGCTCTATGAAAGGTATATTGTCAGGTGCTGCGCTGCATGTCTGTCTGTCTGTCTGTCTGCGGTAGGATAAACCCCTGCAGCTTGCAGCTGGGACACGAAGGTATTCAATGCCATCTTCCTCCTCTGGAAGTGAATGCAGCACAGGAACAAATAAACCTACAGTGTGTGGAATAATGTCTTGTCTGTGTTCTACACCTGCATTCCTTGCTGTTTGGGGTTTTAGACTGGGTTTCTGTATAGCACTTTGTGACATCGGCTGATGTAAAAAGGGCTTTATAAATAAATGTGATTGATTTGATTGATTGCTATGCAGTAACCATAACCATTCTGCTGTGTGCAGTAACCATATCTAAAGTCTACTCTGTGTTTACGTTATGCTATAGACTCTCTGTATTAGTTTCCCGTCATGTATTCATTCACTGTTTGATTCAGGCCTTCATCTATACACATTCAGCATGAAGAGAACTAGACTACTGACTAATAATTCAACTCAGTACAAAACTTTGTGAAGTTCTTTGAGGGAGCACTATGGGACAAACTACTGTGAAGAACCACAGTCATATCATAATGTACCAGTAGACTGTATATCTGAATATGATTATATATTTATATATGGCTCTGGGCTGAACTAAAGGTGGTTGTGAGCATCTACATTAAGAGCATCTACAGTACCCAGTGTTATATAAGGTTATAACTTTCAGGGCTTGTAGCCGGGAGTGTGTGTATGTGTTTATTTGCAGGTACTTACAGGAGCTCCAGAGGGGCCAGGTGGCCCTCGAGGACCCATAGGGCCCTGGGGGAGAAAGAGAGACAGACGAGACGTTAGATAATAACAACATAATCACAACCTCAACCAACCTTCAAACAACTCAACGTTAAAAAATATGTTAGTTTCTCATTTCCATAATGAACTTTGACATATTTCAGAATGGAGGGGGAAGAGGTAGACGTGTGCTTTCCCACTTGAACTTCTCTCTTCTCTTGTGTTAGAAAACATATTATTGGCTTCTTCCCCCAGCAACACAAACTCATTAGCCTGCCTCCCGTCTGCCTCCTGCCTGCCTGCCTCCTGTCTGCTACCTGCCTCCTGCCTGTCTCCTGCCTGTCTCCTGCCTGCCTCCGGTCTGCCTCCTGCCTGCCTCCTGCCTGTCTCCTGTCTGCCTTCTGCCTGTCTCCTGCCTGCCTCCTGTCTGCCTCCTGCCTGCCTCCTGTCTGCCTCCTGCCTGCTACCTGTCTCCCTTCTGCCTCCTGCCTGTCAGAACCATAAATCGTTTTGGAATTCCACATTCAGACTCTTTCTCTCTTTTTCTACCTCTCTCTTTCTCTCCCTCTCTTTCTCTCCCTCTCTTTCTCTCTCTCATTCTCTCTCTCGTTCTCTCTCTTTCACTCTCCCTCTCTATTTTCTCTCTCTCGTTCTTTCTCTCTCTCTCTCTCTCTCGTTCTTTCTCTCTCTCGTTCTCTCTCTCTCTCGTTCTCTCTCTCTCTCGTTCTCTCTCTCTCTCTCTCTCTCTCTCTCTCTCTCTCTCTCTCTCTCTCTCTCTCTCTCTCTCTCTCTCTCTCTCTCTCTCTCTCTCTCTCTCTCTCTCTCTCTCTCTCTCTCTCTCTCTCTCTCTCTCTCTCTCTCTCTCTCTCTCTCTCTCTCTCTCTCTCTCTCTCTCTCTCTCTCTCTCTCTCTCTCTCTCTCTCTCTCTCTCTCTCTCTCTCTCTCTCTCTCTCTCTCTCTCTCTCTCTCTCTCTCTCTCTCTCTCTCTCTCTCTCTCTCTCTCTCTCTCTCTCTCTCTCTCTCTCTCTCTCTCTCTCTCTCTCTCTCTCTCTCTCTGTAGTTCAGAGGTCAGGGCCAGAAGTGTTGTACTCTGAATTGGAGGCTTGAACCCTACGGTAGCCACCTTGTTTCTTCATTAATAAGATCATAAAAGCAGTGGGTGAAATCCTCAACGTAATCCTTGCGCTGCTCACTGATCTAACGTTAATCTCCTCCGGTTTATAAAGACTTGTCTTGTCAGCAGGTGTAATACTCTTGTCAGCTCAACGTCATTGTGCATCGTCACTCAGAGCTCAGAGAGACGTTTCACATTCTATACAGGTGATGAGCCAAATCTGTCACACAGAGAAAATCATTACATGACCAAAGACAAGACGATGAGAAAATATACATGATCTGGAGTTTAGTGAGAATGTTGAGGGCTTGCATCTGAAATCACACGCTATTCCCTACATAGTGTACTACTTATGACCAGAGATCTATGGGTACTGGGCAAAAGCAGTGCACTAAGTAGGGGAGAAGAAGTCCACTATAAAGGGAATAGGGTGGCATTTCAGTTGCAGCCTAGAATTTCTCTCTAAGAAAAACGAAGACGTTTTTTTAAAACACATGATTTCCACTCCTCCACTCATGAAAGGGCACTTGGACAACAGTAAGACAACCTTTTATGCTCTCTATAACACAGTATTCATAGTGTTGGTGTTTAGACTGATTATAGTGGAGAAATGCAGGGCAGCAGCCAAAGCAAACGTCCCTGAGGCAGCACGGAGCAGTTACTGACAGGAAGGGAATGAAAGTCATCTTTTCAGCAGGGCGCACCGAGGACAAATCCACCGCCGCAACGAACTAGCGGCTTATCAGTGGTGCTCTATGTCCATTCGTAGGCGGAGTGTGGGTGAATGTTTGGAGTCTGTGTGTGTGTGTTTGGGTGGTTTGACCCACTGCCTCTCAGTGAAGACGCTGTGTTAGGGACCAGGGGGTGTAGGTAGAGACGTAGGGGGTTGACTTTCAGTGAAGACGCTGTGTTAGGGACCAGGGGGTGTAGGTAGAGACGTAGGGGGTTGACTTTCAGTGAAGACGCTGTGTTAGGGACCAGTGGGTGTAGGTAGAGAAGTTGGGGCTTGACTCTCAGTGAAGACGCTGTGTTAGGGACCAGGGTGTGTAGGTAGAGACGTAGGGGGTTGACTTTCAGTGAAGACGCTGTGTTAGGGACCAGTGGGTGTAGGTAGAGAAGTTGGGGCTTGACTCTCAGTGAAGACGCTGTGTTAGGGACCAGGGGGTGTAGGTAGAGACGTAGGGGGTTGACTCTCAGTGAAGGCACTGTGTTAGGGACCAGGGGGTGTAGGTAGAGACGTAGGGGGTTGACTCTCAGTGAAGATGCTGTGTTAGGGACCAGGGGGTGTAGGTAGAGACGTTGGGGCTTGACTCTCAGTGAAGACGCTGTGTTAGGGACCAGTGGGTGTAGGTAGAGACGTAGGGGGTTGACTCTCAGTGAAGACGCTGTGTTAGGGACCAGGGGGTGTAGGTAGAGACGTAGGGGGTTGACTCTCAGTGAAGAGTCAACCCCACCTCCCCTCTCCACAGGTCTCTAATGGGGTACAATCCACAGTGGTGACTGGGTCTCAGACTTCAGCTCCACCAGCCAGCCAGCCAGCCAGCCAAAATATCGCTGTGGGAGCAGCCAGCCGAGCGCTGCTTGGTGGGTTTGCAAACCAAAATAGCTCCTAGTGAGTGTGCTCTTCTTTTCCCTCTGGCTGAGAGACTGGAGGTGATGCCAGCTGGATGTGATGCCAGCTGGATGTGATGCCAGCTGGAACTGATGCCAGCTGGATCTGATGCCAGCTGGATGTGATGCCAGCTGGAGGTGATGCCAGCAGGATGTGATGCCAGCTGGATGTGATGCCAGCTGGATGTGATGCCAGATGGATGTGATGCCAGATGGATGTGATGCCAGATGCCAGCCAGCTCGTTGGAGTTTCAGTAAGCTCAAAAAAATGTACTAATGAAGACCAAGTCTGTTTGCACCAAACTAAACCCTGGTATACTCCATAGGAGGGTTTTGGCCCAAACCAAACCCTGGATGCTCCATAGGAGGGTGGCCCAAACCAAACCCTGGATGCTCCATAGGAGGGTGTTAAGTCACTCTGATACCCATTCACCTAAGCATTAGTCAGAGCAGACCAGACGTGACATTCTTGCATTTGTTTTGCATCCCACAGGAGAACCTATAGAACCTGGGAAACGATACTACTCCGAAGCCGATAGGAGAAAACTGGTAAAATGCCGCCAGGATTAGAGTGTTATGATGTTTCTCATAATCTCTCTCACCATTGGTCCTTGCATCACGCCCATCTGTGCTCCGCCAGCCTTCTCGTCAAATCCTCCAGCCATCTGAGCAGCAAAGTTCTGTTGGAAGACAAATGGCATCCATAAGACACTGTAATATGACCACAAACATATTTGAACACTCTCGTCATAACAGTAATATATCTGTCATGGTAGTCTACTCTCAGACCGCACAGCATGACTAAACAGCATGACTAAACAGCATGACTAAACAGCATGACTAAACAGCATGACTAAACAGCATGACTAAACAGCATGACTAAACAGCATGACTAAACAGCATGACTAAACAGAATCAGTGTGTCTCTGTCTGTGCGACAACAGTAGATGGTAGAGGGGATGGATACCAGATCAACAGTAGATGGTAGAGGGGATGGATACCAGATCAACAGTAGATGGTAGAGGGGATGGATACCAGATCAACAGTAGATGGTAGAGGGGATGGATACCAGATCAACAGTAGATGATAGAGGGGATGGATACCAGATCAACAGCAGTAGATGGTAGAGGGGATGGATACCAGATCAACAGTAGATGGTAGAGGGGATGGATACCAGATCAACAGTAGATGGTAGAGGTGATGGATACCAGATCAACAGTAGATGGTAGAGGGGATGGATACCAGATCAACAGTAGATGGTAGAGGGGATGGATACCAGAGCAACAACAGTAGATGGTAGAGGGGATGGATACCAGAGCAACAACAGTAGATGGTAGAGGGGATGGATACCAGATCAACAGTAGATGGTAGAGGGGATGGATACCAGATCAACAGTAGATGGTAGAGGGGATGGATACCAGATCAACAGTAGATGGTAGAGGGGATGGATACCAGAGCAACAACAGTAGATGGTAGAGGGGATGGATACCAGAGCAACAACAGTAGATGGTAGAGGGGATGGATACCAGATCAACAGTAGATGGTAGAGGGGATGGATACCAGATCAACAGTAGATGGTAGAGGGGATGGATACCAGAGCAACAACAGTAGATGGTAGAGGGGATGGATACCAGATCAACAACAGTAGAGACGGGGAGGGGTGTACAATAACTATTTTTATCTTTCTCCTTCACCAAATATCTCCTTGTGTTTTCTTCAAAGCCCCTTCTCTCTTCTCCCCTTTCCTCTCCTCCTCTCTTCTCCCCTTCCCTCCTTCCTTTCCTCCTCTCTGCTCCCCTTCCTCTTCTCCCCTCTCCTCCCGTCCTTCCTCTCCTCCCCTTCCCTCCTTCCTCTCCTCCCCTCTTCTCCCCTTCCCCAAATCTATCATGCTACCTCCTGTCTAGCCACCTCCCTCCTTCCTCCCCTCTTCTCTCACCAGGAATGAAAAGCATTCCACCGTGTCTCTCTCTATCCCACCATTCTACACTATACCGCTGTTTCTTTGCCTAGTTCTTCTGTGCAAAACATCTCACAATATTACACCCTTTCTCTATTACACCATTTCACTATTACGCCCTTTCAATATTACACCATTTCCCTATTACACCCTTTCACTATTACGCCCTTTCAATATTACACCATTTCACTATTACGCCCTTTCAATATTACACCATTTCACTATTACACCTTTTCACTATTACACCCTTTCACTATTACGCCCTTTCAATATTACACCATTTCCCTATTACACCCTTTCACTATTACACCATTTCACTATTACACCTTTTCCCTATTACACCCTTTCACTATTACGCCCTTTCAATATTACACCATTTCACTATTACACCTTTTCACTGTTACAACTTTCACTAATACACCTTTTCTCTATCACACCCTTTCACTATTACACCCTTTCACTTCCCATTTTCAACCCCAAAGTCTTTATTGATAGAATTAGCTAGCCCACTCCTTGTCATTTTGATATACATCTCCATGATCCATAAAAGAGGAAAGCACGTCCATTTTGCTCTCTGCATGTGCTTTCCCTTTTACACATTGATATATTTTGGGACTATAGCACCACAAACTGCTATTTCAGATTTTTCTGCAGAGATACTTACTCCTCCAAGGCCGGGAGGTCCGTTAGGTCCTGAGGGTCCGGGGGGGCCGGGGTTACCAGGGGTACCAGGCTCGCCATCTCTGCCACGGGGCCCGGGACTGCCCTGAGACGGGAGACAGAGAGAGGAGTTAGATTAATAATTCCTCAAGTCCATACGAATAAATTGGGAGTAGAAATAGCATGTCATCTCAATCAGGTATCTTCCTCGAAAGCTTTTATATTTCTTTCAAATTCTATCCCAAATGGACAATAAAAATACTGAACTTTGAACGCTGTCACTTCAACATCAAATAAATCAATTTCCTTGGCAGTCACAGTAGAAATAAGTTGATTGACAGGGAGAAGATTAAATATAATACAATCCCACAAAAATTCTAAAGAAAAAAAAAAAGTATGGTAATCCTATACTTCAGATGAAAATGTCAAGTCAGGGACATGAAACTGCCCATCAGCAATGTGAGACAATAATCATGTCCATTGACAGTTGTTTTAGAGAGGTACAGTAGGTGCCATTTTGTTTTCAAAACGACTATTTCCAGATATGTAGGTGCTGCTACTCTGCACAGTGTAGTCCCATGCCATCAGCTAAAACTACAATCACCAGAAGAGAAAGGACAATCTAGGCTAAATGTAAGTCTGAATATAGGATAAAGTCCAGAAGAATTCATATGCAGTGGATCAGATTCTGATCACTTAGGACACTGCAGTAATTATTTGGGCAACTGTTTTCAAACTATCCCACTTGGCAACTGAGCACCAATTTGTATCGTTATTCATTCAAAATAAATCCATTAAAAAAACAAACAGATTTTACATTAAAAAAAAATTGAGAAAAAAAATCCAGAAATCCAGCATGTAAACAGCCTCTATTCCATGATGCAGTCTGCGGCATGTTACTACCTGGGATACATGATTACAACCTGGCCAGGCAGATATTGGATATTGTTACAGCAACCTAATACCAACTGTGTCCTTTCCAAACACTTCCTGATAACTACATGAAATGAAGGGTTGGCCAACATTTCCCTCAGTCAACGGATGATGTCAACCAGCCCGTTGCTGTGAGTCATTGATGTTTGACTTTGCGAGTTACAGACAGTTCATGTCAAAGCGTGTTATGTTGTGATTGTTATGTCTATGTACTTAAAGTTGTATTAAAACTCAATAGTAGAATCTAAACCGGTATGTTACTTTAATCACCGTAATCCGTAGTCCCAATAATAGGTGTTATGGAGATGAGATGTAGCTCATTCAACAACAAGAGGAAAAAGTTGGCAGGTAAAAATGTTTCGAAGCACACGTCTGGGAAACCCAGCATACCACACTGCATGCTCTGACAAATGATCCTTCAAGGAATGTGTTCACAACACTGTGCGTTCATTCCTCTTTCATTTCGGTGCAAACAAAGACTTAATTGCAAATGTTTCTATAGTAGCAGGTACAAAATAATAATACAAAAATGCCAAATTGGAAAAGCAAATTGTAGACTGAAAATGTGAATAAAAACAGTAATTGTAAAAGTTTAAAAAAATCTCCATTATCAAAGATGAAAACATGCTGGACCTGAGGACAATGTATCCAGTGTTATAACTAGGGTTGGGGTCAATTTCATTCCAAATTCATTTTAAAAAACAACTGATTTTACATTCAAACATTTTTGAGAAAAAATACTAAAATTCCAGTCAATTTAGAAAGTAAAACCAATTCCAATTCCACATCTGGCACTTGTTGCTAACCACTACCTGTTCAGCTGGCCAGAGACTATTAGCTAAACTTGCCAGATTCACAGAGATCAGGTGCATTCCCCTGTCAAATAAATCTACCAGAGTTATGTAAGTAAAATCATTGGCGGCATAAATACGGTGCACATTCCACTCAAAGCCAACCATTTTAGCCAACAGAGCAAGAGACAAGTCTGTCACTATGTGAGCAGCAGTTGGCGTGACGTCACCAATGGCGTGATGTCACCAATGTACTCCAGCCAACATGCTACGGGCCAGTTTCACATCCACTACAGACACAACAACCAACCAACGGGCCAGTTTCACATCCACTACAGACACAACAATGAACCAACGGGCCAGTTTCACATCCACTACAGACACAACAATGAACCAACGGGCCAGTTTCACATCCACTACAGACACAACAACCAACCAACGAGACACTAAATAAAACCAAAGCCTGGTGCCAAACACAAGACTAAATAAAACCAAAGCCTGGTGCCAAACACAATACTAAATAAAACCAAAGCCTGGTGCAAAACACAAGACTAAATAAAACCAAAGCTTGTGGCCAAACACAAGACTAAATGAAACCAAAGCTTGTGGCCAAACACAAGACTAAAAAAAACAAAGCCTGGTGCCAAACACAAGACTAAATAAAACCAAAGCTTGTGGCCAAACACAAGACGAAATGAAACCAAAGCTTGTGGCAAACACAAGACTAAATGAAACCAAAAACACAAAATCTCTCATTAAAACTATTCTATTAAATGAGAACCTGAAGGAACAACCTCCTTCACTGTGACAGACAGACATTTAGCCTCATAGCCTGGCCTCATAGCCTGGTTCCTCTCTAGGTTTCTTCCTAGGTTCTGGCCTTTCTAGGGAGTTTTTCCGAGCCACCGTGCTTCTACACTTGCATTGCTTGTTGTTTGGGGTTTTAGGCTGGGTTTCTGTACAGCACTTTGAGATATCAGCTGATGTAAGAAGGGCTTTATAAATGAATTTGATTTGAACATTTTAAATAAATAAATTTGATTTGACATACAGACATACGCAAGGTCTTCATAATCAGAACATTTTCTTAGAAGACTCTCATTAGACGACAGCCTGAACACATAAACTCTAACAGCACTGTGTGACAAATCTTTCTTCTTAATCAGAACATCTCTTGTCATAAATCTTCCTTTCAGACAACCTCAAGAATACATATTCATAACCTACGTACCGCCAAAATATTATGCACAAACACAGATTTAAATATCACGGAAGCCTGGCCTGGAGCTGTGACTGGGGCTGAGGCCATGATGTTGACATACTATTGGTGTTTAACACAGATTACCACAATGATCCAAGTCATTACAGCCTCTCTCCCCATGCTAACAACACTGATTTATTACACACACGTGATTGGCTGTGGGTTGGACCGTCGGTTCCCTGACAGCCACAGGTTTACGGCTTCACACACCCACAAACACACACACACACACACACACACACACACACACACACACACACACACACACACACACACACACACACACACACACACACACACACACACACACACACACACACACATCAGAGGAGGCTGGTGGGGGGAGCTATAGAAGGACTGGTTCATTGTAATGTTGGGAATGGAATCAATGGAATAGTACCAAACATGTCAAACACATGGAAACTATGTGTTTGACTCCGTTCCATTCATTCCATTCCAGACACTACTGAGCCAGTCCTTCTATAGCTCCTCCCACCAGCCTCATCTGACACACACACACACACACACCTCCTCTTCTTCTTCATCTCACACATCTGCTAAACAACCCAGACCACAGACACGGCCTAATGGAAACTACACATGACAGCACTGAGCTGGATCTGCTTTGCTCCTCCAATGACAGCCTGCTGCCTCCAACGCTGCTGCTCCTTCTGAGACCAGCAATGAGACCAGCAGCTCCTCCTGACCAGAGCATTCTCTATCTACCAGACCAATAGGAAGAGTTTAGACACTGAATTATGCATTGTTTAGTCTTAGAGAGAGAGAGAAACAGATAAACCGAGAGAGACAGAGAGAGAGAGAGACACAGAGTGAGAGAGAAACAGATAGATAGACAGAGAGATGGAATGGCATGGAAAGGATATCCTGCTATAAAACTCACCTTATCGCCTTTGTCTCCTCTGTCTCCGCGTGGTCCCTGCTCTCCTGAGGGGCCCTGAGGATGGAGGAGAGACTAGTGAGTATCCAGGTACATCCAAACACTAGATGTGCACCCTATTGTCTATGTCTACCTATTACATGGGGGAAATTCACACCGAATACATGGGGGAAATTCACACCTAATACATGGGGGAAATTGACACCTATTAATGGGGGAAATTCACACCTAATACATGTGGGAAATTCACACATAATACATGTGGGAAATTCACACCTATTACATGGGGGAAATTCACACCTATTACATGGGGGAAATTCACACCTATTACATGGGAGAAATTCACACCTAATACATGTGGGAAATTCACACCTATTACATGGGGGAAATTTACACCTAATACATGGGGGAAATTCACACCTATTACATGTGGGAAATTCACACCTATTACATGTGGGAAATTCACACCGAATACATGGGGGAAATTCACACCTATTACATGGGGGAAATTGACACCTATTAATGGGGGAAATTCACACCTAATACATGGGGGAAATTCACACATAATACATGTGGGAAATTCACACCTATTACATGGGGGAAATTCACACCTATTACATGGGGGAAATTCACACCTATTACATGGGAGAAATTCACACCTAATACATGTGGGAAATTCACACCTATTACATGGGGGAAATTCACACCTAATACATGGGGGAAATTCACACCTATTACATGTGGGAAATTCACACCTATTACATGTGGGAAATTCACACCTATTACATGGGGGAAATTCACACCTAATACATGTGGGAAATTCACACCTATTACATGTGGGAAATTCACACCTAATACATGGGGGAAACTCACACCTAATACATGTGGGAAATTCACACCTATTACATGTGGGAAATTCACACCTATTACATGGGGGAAACTCACACCTATTACATGGGGGAAACTCACACCTATTACATGTGGGAAATTCACACCTATTACATGTGGGAAATTCACACCTATTACATGGGGGAAATTGTTGAAATGCTTTACATACCATAGGGCCTCCAGGTCCTCTTGGTCCTACGACCTGAGGAAGAGGAAAGAGAAAAATAAAGTGTCAACAACGTTTTACGACCGTAAAAAAAAGTGTGTGTTGATTGAAGTTAGATGATGAGTTTATGGATTGTTGTCAAAAAATGTACGTCTCAGTGTACAAATGCAGTCTACAATTTCCTGAGATGACTAAAATAGAGAGAGAGAGAGAGAGAGAGGGATAGAGAGAGAGAGAGAAAGAGAGAGAGAGAGAGAGAGAGAGAGAGAGAGAGAGAGAGAGAGAGAGAGAGAGAGAGAGAGAGAGAGGGATAGAGAGAGAGAGAGAGGGAGAGAGAGAGAGAGAGAGAGAGAGAGAGAGAGAGAGAGAGAGAGAGAGAGAGAGAGAGAGAGAGAGAGAGAGAGAGGGATAGAGAGAGAGAGAGAGGGATAGAGAGAGAGAGAGAGAGAGAGAGAGAGAGAGACAGAAACAGAGACAGAGAGACAGAAACAGAGAAAGAGAGGGAGAGGGAGAGAGAGAGAGAGAGAGAGAGAGAGAGAGAGAGAGAGAGAGAGAGAGAGAGAGAGAGACAGAGACAGAGACAGAGACAGAGACAAACTCTGAGTCATTAATATGTCTCTAAGAGGGAATGAAGGACAGATTTGTTGTGTTTGGCTTTCTGCCTTCTGAGTGGGCTAGCCCTAATATGGCCAGGCCTAATAAACAGAAAATTAAAAAAATTATAATAGTGTTTTATTGTCACATAGGTGCAGTGAAATGCATTGCTAACCCTAACCAAGCCTGACTATTAACTATGACCAAAATATGGTCCAGCCCTAACCAAGCCTAACAGACTGTGGGTTTAGCGTACCCTGGCCTAATTACATAGACCACTTACCATTTTAGGAGTTAATTTGATAAACACCATGTATTGCATGAAAGGTGCTAAACAAATGTTTCTGATTGTTTTCATTATCATTAATAGACTGAAAAGCATTCCTGGACCTGACCTCTGTTACTGTGTAATTACCAGAACAATCCACTTTCAGAGCAGGGAGAATTATGCAATCATCAGCCATGGTCATTTATAGTGTATTCTCACATTGGCACTAATACTGCACACTCATGGCGCATGCCTCTAGTAATACAGGCAGACACAAAATACTAACACTAATAATCCACGTAGGCCTAATGTAGTGACGCAACTGATTTCCTCAACCATTAAATAGGTGGGAAAAGAGAGACACAGAGGGGCTGCCTGCAAATGAAATAAAGACCTGCTA